>NW_015505818.1:473886-498890 GCF_001515645.1 Sinocyclocheilus grahami
ATATATTATTTTTTTTTTTTTGCATTTCATGCAATATTTAATGCCATGACTTTATTGAATTTAAGACTTTCTGCTCCGATTTAAGACATTTTTAACACCCAAATATAAAAAAAGGATGATTATGATACCCATGTTTGTTAATGTGAAATTCTGCACTGTTAGGGTTAAGATTATTAATGATTTTGAGAAACAAAAATAAACAAAAAACAGAATAATTGACAGAAGAATGTTATATTTCATTGCATTTAACTCGAGAATTTAACTAATTTACTGGCTGAATTAAAGGTCAAACTACTGAATAACGTTTAGTCAACATGCACAAAGTGCAAGCTTTCGTTATCTAGGCCCAATCACAATTCTATTTTACTTTCATCTCTCTCTCTCTCTCTCTCTCTCTCTCTCTCTCTTTAGGGTTTAGCGATTTATAATTATTGGGGGGTACTAGCCCTCCTCAATATCTATGGTGGTTATCGCCCTGATCAGACATGAAAATATGTTGTGGCACTATCGTGCAGTCTGTAATGATATGACGTTAGCAAACTTTAGCGATTTTTTGCCAACATTTCTTTGAGTAACATGACCGCAAATATGAACTCACGATTGAAAGTAACAAAACAAATAATTGCTTTTCTCTTTAATTTTATTTACATTTACATTTATGTGTCTTTTTGTTCACTCGGGCAGCCATGTTGCCGCTGAAGCCGGTTTACGCTGAGATAATTCATACCCCTTCGTTTGAAGTGTGGTCCTGAAGAATCTTCGTTTGAAGGGCTATCTGGCCCTTTCCCTTACCCCTACCCCTTCATGTGAACGGAAAGGGGAAGGGCTAAGGGGTATAATTGGGATTGGGCATTAGCATTGGGTTTTGTAATTACTTGAGATTATTCAAAGTTTCACTTGCCTTAGTAACTACGAACCTCATCCTATGAGCCTTTATAACTAACATCAACCTCACCAAGTAAGAAGAATCCATGATCTGTATTTTGTGTCTGTCTGTGAGGTGGGTTTAACACTTTGCTCTCCTCAGCTCACGGCACACACCCCAAAGAGGATTTCCCCTCTACATTCACATCTGATCCCTCCTAAGCCTTTTTGTTGGTTTGTTAATGGCTGTTTTTACGACAACAGAACATTGGGGATTTGCACTGCTCTTTTCTCTCTCTCTCTCTCTCTCTCTCTCTCTCTCTCTCGCTCTCTCTCTTTCTGTCTTAGAAATAGAGAATGACATGTAATGAGATACAGACAGAAAACACCCTAACATTAGATGCACTAAAATCAGACCAATTTATTACTCTTGGAATGGAATTAGAGTAATATTGTGCAAAGACAGCTTATTTATACGGCTTAAATTAATTTGGAATTTCTGTTGTAAAATCATTTCTTTTTCACCAAAATGCCACTATATAATGTATTTTTTGGAAACAAGTCGAAATGGGTAAAAACGACATTATTGATCAAAACAGACGCATCGGTGTATAAGTCACATTTTCAACGAGGTACGTTCTCAGAACTTTAGCTAACATTCCGGCAAGGTTCTCTCAAACGTATTAATAAATGTTCTTCCAGTGATTATAACTTAAAGTTCGTTCTCAAATGTTCTCAAAATGTTAGCACAAAGACATTATTTATACATAGTTCGTGGAACGTTTTATTTCTGAAACGTTCATCTAATGTTTCTTTTTATGTTACCACTTGCTGTAGAACGTTCAGAGGACAGTCCAAAAAAAAAGTTCCCAGAATGTTTGCCAAATTAAAAATGTAAATGGAATGTTCTCTTAACATAACAAAAAAAAATCCATTCCCCTCAATCCATAATGAATCCTTTAAATTGAATGGTATTCAGAACAAAACAGAAAATAGCATTAAAAAAACATAGTGACATTCAATATAAACAACATTTATTATAAACAACAACAGCAAGTTGTTAAGTGAAAACAGCATATTTTCTTAGCAACAGATGCTATTTACACTAAGTGCAAATAGAAATGGATTCTATTTACACAATGTAAAAACAGCAGCATGTTCTTTGCACTAAGTGTAAATAGATGCTATTTATACTCAGTGGAAAAAATGGCAGATATTTGCACATTAGAATTGTAGTATACTATAAATCAGTATGCAGTAATAACATACTAAGTGTAACTTATCATATTCATTAAAATTATTCATAATGGATGCCACGCTATATTGGGACAATAAATTCCCCTCAATCCATAATGAATCCTTTAAATTGAATGGTATTCAGAACAAAACAGAAAATAGCATTAAAAAAACATAGTGACATTCAATATAAACAACATTTAGTTGTTAACAGCAAGTTGTTAAGTGAAAACAGCATATTTTCTTAGCAACAGATGCTATTTACACTAAGTGCAAATAGAAATGGATTCTATTTACACAATGTAAAAACAGCAGCATGTTCTTTGCACTAAGTGTAAATAGATGCTATTTATACTCAGTGGAAAAAATGGCAGATATTTGCACATTAGAATTGTAGTATACTATAAATCAGTATGCAGTAATAACATACTAAGTGTAACTTATCATATTCATTAAAATTATTCATAATGGATGCCACGCTATATTGGGACAATAAAGCCCTCCCTACCCCTAACCAATAAACACTTTATTATTTCCACTTTTCGAATATTTCCTTATTTTTTATTGAAAATAAATGTATTTTCAATTTGATATGTGATGGGAAAAGAGAGGCAAAAGGCGGATTCGAAATCGGGTAGATCACGTCAAAAATTACTCCCACGCACCTTACGTCCTACCCACCGTTCCTGTTGCTTGACACAGACCTGTTGTAATGTTGTCTGTTCCAACCAGACATTGGTGGGCGGGGCTAGTGTAAATAGCCAACAAGACGGGCTATTTGTACTTTCAAATAAACTTTGGCTCATGTACCTCGATCATTCGGTACAAATCCAAATGTGTGTGCTTATATGGCTCAGGTCTTCATGTGCCGTATGTCTGTGAGATTTGTTTGGTTGTTTTATAGTGTACCCAGTGAAAATCATAAGCCTGCTTTCTTATAAAATACATAATAATAGCACACCTGTGTCTGTGCCACAGATTATGTTTAACAGAAACACAAATATATGTGTGATTAGCCTGCTGTCAAGTGCTCGCATACGTGCTAAATTCTTCAGCAGCTGAAATGAAAGGTCAGCACTTGCATGTGAGTGGGCAGAACCCGAGAGACACTCTTATTACCATCACCTCCAGGACACGGTTACTATAGAGACCTGAGTACCTCCGTCCTCATGGCAACCTCAATCCCGACTAATGCACGGATTTAACCTGCTAACTCGTGCTGAACTGGACCAGACCTACAGGAAAGAGGAAAAAAGCAGAAAAGAGATCTCATTAATCATTCAGTTGTTTCTCCTGGTTCTTAGATGCGAGAACGATTTGAAATATCTAAAATCTTCATCACTAAATCTCCACTAAAACTAAAGTTTCAGAAGAGATCTCAAAAATGACTCAGATTTGCCAAGATACATCAAAAACAGGGATCTCAGTATCTTACAGTAAATGTTTATTGCTCAAAGAATGCTCTTATATAGCTCATGAGACTTTATCATTTGAGCATCAGCTTTGTTTAGTGTATCAAATTATGCATACACTACTGTTCAAATGTTTGGGGTGTTTTTTTATTTATTTATTTACACAAATTAACACTTTTATTCAACAAGGACACATTAAATTGATCAAAAGTGACAGTGAAGACATTTATGATGTTACAAAAGATTTCGGTTTCAAACACATGCTGTTTGTTTTCTGACTTTCTAGTCACCAAAAAATCCTGAAAAATATATATCATGGTTTACAAAAACATATGAAGCAGCGCAACTGTTTTCAACATTGGTAATAATCAGAAATGTTTCTTGAGCAGCAAATCAGCATATTAGAATGATTTCTGAAGGATCATGTGACACTGAAGACTGGAGTAATGATGCTGAAAAATCAGCTTTGCATCACAGGAATAAATTTAATTTTACAATATATTCCAATAGAAAATAGTTTTTAAAATTGTAATAATTTTTCACAATATTACTGTTTTTACAGTTTTTTAAAAATAAATGCAGCTTTGTTTCAAAACCATGAAAAAATGCACTGACCCAAAACTTTTAACTAGTAGCGCAAAAAGATATTCACGTATAAAATTGTCAACAATTCTCTCATTAGTGCCTTTTAAGAGAGTTTTAGGAGAATCATCTAAAATAATGTTCTAGATTCCTCCTCCTGTCTATGACGCGCAGGTTTTATCACTACAGCGTGGTATTGTACTGCACTGTATTATATAAACCTGTGTGTGTTTGAACACATTGTTAGGGAGATCATGGTTGCGCATTCTCTCTCTCTCTTTCTACCTTTGGGCGAAAGATTTACAGATGGCCTCGTTTTGCGGCTCTGCTGTCCAGCTGTTGGCAGTTCCATTACTAAATGATCCCTCTGTCAGATTGACATGCGTCTGGCCTCTGCTTGGCCTGTCACTCAAACTTAATGTCACCATGGTAACGGAGAGAAAGAGAGGATGGACTGAGGATGGAAGGAAAAAAATTTACTGCAACTCGATACCCATCTGTTTACTTATAATCTTCCTTTTGGGCCTCAATGCATGTGACTGCTGTGCTGCTTTACTGGAACTGAGCTGGTTTTCTCTATATTTGAATATGCTATAAAAATATATGCACAACCATTCGGACGTTTGGAATCACTATATTAGCAATGACACATTAAAATGGATTGATAAAAATTATATTTAAAATAAAGGCTGTTCTTTTGAATGTTCTATTCATCAAAAAATCCTGAAAAAGAAAATGTATCACAGTTTCCAAAAAAATATGAAGCATTGATAATAATATGAAGAAAAGTTTCTTGAGCAGCAAATCAGCATATTAGAATGATTTCTGAAGGATCATGTGACACTGAAGACTGGAGTAATGATGCTGAAAATTCAGCGTGGCATCACAGGAATAAATTGCAATTTACAATATATTAGAACAGAAAATTGTTACTTTAAACTGAAATAATATTTCATAATATTACAAATTTTACTGTATTTTTGGTCAAATAAATGACGTCTTGGTGAGCATAAAATACTTCTTTCAAAAACATAAAATCTTACTGATCCCAAACTTTTGAAAAGTAGTTCATATTACTTAAAATTGTCTTTCAAATATTTAAACATCATGGTAGTATTTGTTATACTGACTTTAAACTATGCCAATTCAAGTAAAAAATATTTCCATTTTCATACGTAATGCAGTAAAAAAAAAACTACATTAATGACAAGTTATTAGAAATCTCTTTTTTGTAGCTAAAGTCAAAAATGAAAACATGCCAATTCAAGTAAGAAAAACTAATTTCCATTTTCATATGTAAAATACAGTAAAAAATATTCTACATTAATAACAAGTTATTAGAAATCACTTTTTGTAGCTAAAGTCAAAAATGAAAACATGCCAATTCAAGTAAGAAAAACTAATTTCCATTTTCATACGTAAAATACAGTAAAAAATATTCTACATTAATGACAAGTTATTAGAAATCACTTTTTGTAGCTAAAGTAAAAAAATGAAAACATGCAAATTCAAGTAAGAAAAAATATTTCCATTTTCATAATACAGTAAAAGAAGATTCTACAATAATGACAAGTTATTAGAAATCACTTTTTTGTAGCTAAAGTCAAAAATGAAAACATGCCAATTCAAGTAAGAAAAACTAATTTCCATTTTCATACGTAAAATACAGTAAAAAATATTCTACATTAATGACAAGTTATTAGAAATCACTTTTTGTAGCTAAAGTAAAAAAATGAAAACATGCAAATTCAAGTAAGAAAAAATATTTCCATTTTCATAATACAGTAAAAGAAGATTCTACAATAATGACAAGTTATTAGAAATCACTTTTTTGTAGCTAAAGTCAAAAATTAAAACATGCCAATTCAAGTAAGAAAAACAAATTTCCATTTTCATACGTAAAATACAGTAAAAAATATTCTACATTAATGACAAGTTATTAGAAATCACTTTTTTGTAGCTAAAGTCAAAAATTAAAACATGCCAATTCAAGTAAGAAAAACAAATTTCCATTTTCATACGTAAAATACAGTAAAAAATATTCTACATTAATGACAAGTTATTAGAAATCACTTTTTGTAGCTAAAGTTAAAAAATGAAAACATGCCAATTCAAGTAAGAAAAAAATATTTCCATTTTCATAATACAGTAAAATAAGATTCTACAATAATGACAAGTTATTAGAAATCACTTTTTTGTAGCTAAAGTCAAAAATGAACATGCCAATTCAAGTAAGAAAAAAATATTTCCATTTTCATAATACAGTAAAAAAAGTTTCTACAATAATGACAAGTTATTAGAAATCACTTTTTTGTAGCTAGTCAAAAATGAAAACATGCCAATTCAAGTAAGAAAAAAATATTTCCATTTTCATAATACAGTAAAAAAAGTTTCTACAATAATGACAAGTTATTAGAAATCACTTTTTTGTAGCTAGTCAAAAATGAAAACATGCCAATTCAAGTAAGAAAAAAATATTTCCATTTTCATAATACAGTAAAAAAAGTTTCTACAATAATGACAAGTTATTAGAAATCACTTTTTTGTAGCTAAAGTCAAAAATGAAAACATGCCAATTTAAGTAAGAACAAAATGCCAATTTTTATAAGTAATACAGTAAAAAAATATTCTACAATAATGACAAGTTATTAGAAATCACTTTTTTGTAGCTAAAGTCAAAAATGAAAACAAACTTAAAAAGAAAATTAGAAAATCTGGGGGTTGGAATGAGGCCTGAACTTGCTTTTGCCACATTCGCCCATGTTTCTATGCTATATGCGCCTTTGACTCACATTGTCATTCCTGCTGTTAAATATCTTCATGTTTCCTCCATTCACAGGAAGTGCCCTGATGGGTTTGACTGTTTAAAGACGGGTCGTAATCCAAACTATGGCTACACAAGCTTTGACACCTTTGGCTGGGCCTTCCTGGCTCTCTTCAGACTAATGACACAAGACTACTGGGAAAACCTCTACCATCAGGTACAAGCCGTGACACTGTAGGAATAATCATCTGTTATCTAAATATTATTACAAACATCTCTTCTTCCTCTCCATGACAGACTTTACGGTCAGCAGGGAAGACCTACATGATTTTCTTTGTGCTGGTGATATTTCTGGGTTCGTTCTACCTAGTGAACTTGATCCTGGCTGTCGTGGCCATGGCGTATGAGGAGCAAAACCAGGCGACCATTGCAGAGGCCTGGGCAAAAGAAAGAGAGTTTCAGCTGGCGATGGAACAGCTACGCAAGGAACAGAGGGTAATTTGACAACTAGCAGTCTGAAATAAGTACCAAAGTAGTGCCAAATACAATTGTATTTTGTCTTTCCTTTTACGGCTGTCAATTCCCAGTGGATAAAATCAAGTAAAATGGATTGCGAACGTCATTTCATGTTGATTTTGAATACAAATTAAAATAATGAAATAATGCTCCTTTCCCAGCGCCTACCTAAAATGTGTTGCTTTACACTGCAAGAAACATGTATAGTACTGTAGGAAAATACACAATTATTATAGAATTATTATACTCATTGCATTTAATTTCAATGGCAAATTCAGCTCAAGCACATCTGATTTTTCTGTTCTCGTAGGCATTATCAAAACAGCGCAGAAAGGAGGCTGAGCTGGCTCTGGCAGCGGATTTATCTCCATCACCTTTCTTACGGAAAGACTCGCTGAAATGCCGAAGTAGAATGAGATCCCACAGAACGCTTTCAGAGGAGATGGAGGAGAACTCTTTGCCAAAATTTGACCCATTTGATGACAAAGTCAGTACTCTTTCATAACTGTTTTATTTATATTTGGCTTTACGATACACAGTAATTTTTCCTGTCTAAAATAAGTTGTCGTCTAAATTTTTTTTATTTAAAAACAAAGACTGAAAAATGAAAGAAATACATACAAATGATTTTAAAGGCTTATTGTCAATTTTGTGTGTGTGTAAAAAACCAAATACAAATTTTAAGATAAAATATATCACATTTTCTAAAAAAATTAAAAAAAGAAAGAGAGAAAGAAAAAATGGTTGCTTCTGTCTTCAATATTGTAGTATCATTGATATACTGTAATAGTGTTCGTTAATATTTAGAATTAGGTTTTATTATCAAATTTTCTGTCTTCACTTTAATTTTAATTAATTTTGGTTTTATCAATTTTATTGTGTTTTTGTCATTTTTATAAATTACTCATTCATTTTATAAATCTATATAGTCTTTTTTAAATTTTTATTTATTAGTTTATTTTAATACTTCAACTTAATCTAAACGAAAATTTGAAATTTTGCCTTGTCAACTAGCTGAAATAAATGTGCTTACTTTTTATATTTTATTTTAGTTAATGCTTATTATGAGTTTAGTTTTAGTTAACGATAATAACACTGCTGTCTTGTTAAATTAGTATCTTGTCTTTCTTATCATATACCTTCTAATCTCTCTTTCAAACTCCTGTCCTCCAGCCAGCTCACCCTCTCCTAGCCACTCTCTCCTCCCATCCTCTGAGCACCCGTCGCGGAAGCCAAGTCAGCATCTTTACCTTCCGGCCACGCAATAATTCAGAGGCCGACTTTGCAGATGACGAACACAGCATCCATGATGATGGACGAAGCCGAGCGGGTTCCATGGCTATACCGTGGAACAAGCGTCGTACGGGTAGCATCAGGAGTCACTCGTCACAGGTGTTCATGCCCACCCTCACCCTTAACGGCAGACTAAACCTTCCTCTGGACCAGAACGGCATCACCAGCATCAGCCCACACACCCCGACCCACGCGTTCAGCATGGAAAAGGTCTGGGAGGATATGGTATGGTCTTACCCATTACACCTAGTTTATATAGTAATAAAACAAAAAGTCATTTACTCACCCTCATGTTCCTGGAATCCTATGTTTGTCCTTCATATAACACAAAAGTAGTTATCAAGAAGAATGTCCAGGCAAATCTTTTAGCTTCCATCTTATGGAAAAGAGTTGAGGATGGAGTTGAAGAGTTGAGTGAGATAAATGTTGATAGAATAATAATAATAAGAATAATAAGAATAATTTGATAAGGAAACATTAATAAAAAATGGACTATTTTAACACTATAAAGCCTACTGTATCAGATTTAATATGCAAATTTACAAGGCATCTAAATGATCAACAATCACAATTTTGTTTAAAAAAGAACCTGTTGTACACAACATTCTTCATGCCTTATGTCATCTGATTGTCATTTTGTAAATGGTCTTTTATTATTATTTTAGTATCATTCTAAAGATCTCATTGATGAGATTACAAGCTATCAGAATTTCATTGCAACTTTTGGCCATATAAATATCAGCAACTGCACCAAATTGATTAATTTTTTTTTGTCAAAAGATTCAATAAACTTCTAAAAACACAGACTATTATTTCATATATCAGGCTTTACAGGGTTAACCAATATGTGTGTGTATGCTTGTTAAAGTATCATGCCATTAGTGGCAGCTTTTGAGGAACGTTTCAAATCGGTCACTTACGAGGTTCCACTTTAGTTCCAATGCAGATTTAAAGGAAGTTACCTACGTCGGTAGCAGACAATGAGGACGTTCACTAGGTTTTGGAAAAGATTTGATGTTTTTGTGTTCGCTTTGATTTGACAGGAGCCAGTGTGTCAGAATGAACAGACCACTGCAGCTGCCAAGCTGACTGTCGACGTGCAGGAGGAGGTCCCGCCCCCTCGCAGGAAGAGAGGACTGAGCTCTGTCAGCTTCTTCAGTGAAGCCATGGATGGTGCGGCAGACTAAAATTGTTTAGGAAAAATAAAAGACACAAATGAGTCAATTGTTGCCATGCTGTAAGAGTACAAACTATCAAATCAACGTTGATACCAGCTTAGATCATTGAATCTGAGAACAATTTGATTTGAGTTCACATTGAGAATCCTCACTTTTGATTGCAGACTTTTGTACCTTGACAAATCTGAGCACAGTTTGAGACTGTTGAGCTCTCTTCTGAAACTTTTTCTGATGAGACAGAAAAGGAGAAGCAAAAGTATTTGATTGCTCTTCGTTTAATCTCACGGCTGTCAAGGAGAAATCATTTAGCTACTAAAAGATGATTCAAAAGATTAAAATGATTTAATCTAAAACGCCCATGATTTTTATTTCTCCTCTTAGAACTTGAAGAGGCCCATCAGAAGTGTCCTCCATGCTGGTATGAATTTGCGAAGAAGTACCTGGTTTGGACATGCTCTCCAGCCTGGCTGAGAGTGAAGGAAGGGCTTAAAGTCATGGTGATGGACCCCTTCCTGGACCTTGCAATTACTATTTGCATTGTACTCAACACATTGTTCATGGCGCTGGAGCACTACCCCATGACTGATGAATTCAACAGCATGCTGACTGTTGGAAACCTGGTGAGGACAATTACAGTAATAGTGGCATCTCAAAATCTGTGGTTGCGCATCTCAACCAGCCCTGTTTCTTTCATTTCAATGTAAAGGTTTGTTCTTGCTTACCAGGTGTTCACTGGAATCTTCACGGCAGAGATGGTGATGAAGATCTTTGCTTTGGATCCATACTATTACTTTCAGCAAGGCTGGAACATTTTTGATGGAATTATTGTTTCTTTGAGTCTGATGGAGTTGGGCCTTTCCAACGTGGAGGGTCTGTCTGTCCTCCGCTCGTTTAGACTGGTAAGTTTCGACTCTGCTTGGAAACAGACATAGTAAATTCAATAGACTGGACAGTGAGGATTGCCACATGCACAATATATGAGAAATGCCATAAGTAGACGTGAATGTCTTTGAGCGAATCATTGAATTTTGAATCAGTTAACTGAAGCAGAGTGTTTGAACTGTTTCGCAGAAATGAGCACCATTAAAATGCACTTATATATTCACAAGTCACAAGACAAGGATTGTGAAACTAGTTACATTTTTACTATGGAATTAATTAATCAAAATATTAAAAATGGGTCATTTTGAAAAAAATATTAGTATGCATCATTCAGAGATTTAAAAAAAAAATTTTTAAATATTTTTTTTTTGAAAATTAAAAAAAGTAGATTTAAACAATTCAGTATTGCACTATCCCCAAAAAGGACATAATTTCACCATCAATGATCTTGAATCTTCATTCATCTTCATTAATGTTTGTATCTGTAGTCTGTAATTAGGAGGCATTAGTGTACTTGACACACACTGAATCCATTAGCACAGACACTCCAATAAAGTTTTAAATATCAACAAATCTGTATTTTTGCTATGTGTAAAATGCAGCATGAACAGTGCATCTGAACTTGTCATCCCTTTGAACTCGTGTCTTGCTATTCGTTATCAGATTAAAGCTACACAGAGCTTTTAACATCCTTTTATATTGTGATAAATACTGTTATTAAGCAGTGCTGTGTGTGTACGATAAAAATGACTTTCTCCATGGCTTCACACAC
Source organism: Sinocyclocheilus grahami (assembly GCF_001515645.1). Classification (NCBI taxonomy): domain Eukaryota; kingdom Metazoa; phylum Chordata; class Actinopteri; order Cypriniformes; family Cyprinidae; genus Sinocyclocheilus; species Sinocyclocheilus grahami. The sequence goes on from NW_015505818.1 coordinate 485,386, forward strand.
ATGTGCATGTTTGGCAGAGCAGTAATCCTTTATCCATTAGTGAGATTAAAAATGTTGGAGTTGACATCTTAAAAAGTGGGCTACACTTTCTTTTAGTTCAACATCAGTCACAATGCAAACTGAATATAGGCCATGCTTTAGCTAAAACAAAATACCAGTTAGGTGAATTTACAAAAATGTAAAACAAAGAATGTTTTTGGTGTCAAATAACATGACTGATCGAAAATATGCTCGCCCTCAGGCCATCCAAGATGTATGTGTGTTTGTTTCTTCATCGGAACAGATTTGCAGAAATTTAGCATTACGTTACTTGCTCACCAGTGGATCCTCTGCAGTGAATGGGTGCCGTCAGAATGAAAGGCCAAACAACTGATAAAAACATCACAATAATCCACAAAACTCATGTCCATCAGTCATCATTTTGTGAAGTGAAAAGCTGTTTGTAAGAAACAAATCCATCATTAAGACACTTTCAACTTCAAACCATTTTTTCCGGCTAAAATATATCCATAATAATGCTTTCTCCAGTGAAAAAGTCATCTGCCCCAAACAGTCCCAAACTATTCTAAACAATTATGTCAGTGGCTTTCGATGTGAGAGGACGGCAGGAGATGGACTTTCACTGGAGGAAGCGCTATTATGGATTATTGTGCATTTTGCCCAGAAGTCACAGACTGAAGTTAAAGCGCCTTAATGATGAATTAGTTTCTTACAAACATGCAACTTTTCACATCACAAGATGTTAATTGATGGACTGGAGTTGTGTGGATGATTTATGGATTATTGTGATGTTTTTATCAGCTGTTTGGACTCTCATTCTGACGGCACCCATTCACTGCAGAGGATTCATTGGTGAGCAAGTGATGCAGTGCTAAATTTCTCCAAATCTGTTCTGATGAAGAAACAAACTCACCTACATCTTGGATGACCTGAGGGTGAGTACATTTTCAGTAAATTTAAATATTTGGGTGAACTATAAATATCAATACTGAATGAAATATGTTCGGTATTTTGTCCTCAGCTGAGAGTTTTGAAACTAGCAAAGTCATGGCCCACCCTCAACACGCTGATAAAGATCATCGGTAACTCTGTGGGTGCCTTGGGGAACCTGACGCTAGTCTTGGCCATCATCGTCTTCATCTTCGCTGTAGTGGGCATGCAGCTGTTTGGAAAGAACTATCAGGACTGCGTGTGTAAGATCAGCTACGACTGCACCCTTCCTCGCTGGCACATGAAGGACTTCTTCCACTCGTTCCTCATCGTGTTCCGGGTCTTGTGCGGAGAGTGGATCGAGACCATGTGGGATTGTATGGAGGTGGCTGGACAGCCGCTTTGCATTCTGGTCTTCATGCTGGTCATGGTCATAGGAAACCTGGTGGTGAGTACAAACTGTTTTCTGCTCAGGTTATGCTAATGAGATTAACACGGTGCTGTGGAATACTTGATTCAACATTCTACAGTAAAATATCACTCATCAGTCTTTTTCTTCTCACATAATAAAATAATTTAAACTCATATCAATATTTCATGTCCATTTATTTATAAAATAAATTATATTTGTGAGATATTAAGGAAACAAGCCTGGACTGTTACTGTACAAAGTTGTGATGATCAGGGTGGGATTACTCCTGTTCCTAATTGATTGATTAAAGGGGTCATATGATGCGATTTCAATTTTTCCTTTCTCTTTGGAGTGTTACAAGCTCTTGGTGCATAAAGAAGATCTGTAAAGTTGCAAAGACTAAAGTCTCAAATCCAAAGAGATATTCTTTATAAAAGTTAAGAGTCAACCACGCCTACCTAAAATGGCTCGTTCTAACACGCCCCCACACGTCTACGTCACGATGTGGGAAGATTTGCATAACGCCGCCCAAATGTTCACGCAAAGAAAGAAGGTGTAACTTTTATTCTCGCTGTAGTATTGTTGCTGCCGCCGCCATGTCGTGAAGGCGCTGTGTGCTTCGATGTGAAAGCGAAACGCCTTTGTTTGGCCTTCCAAAAGAGGACGATATCCGCTTCGTCATGCCTGGAGCTGATCCGTGCTGGTCGCTGAGGAAATACATCAACTTCACGCTGTGGATCGCCAGATAGGCTTTCACCGTGGACGAAGCGAAGTCCAGCCCGGGGTCGTCACATGTGGTTGCCGCAAGCCTGCCGGCCGCGCCGTTCTCAAGCCCATTGGCCGTCGCTCACTCTAGCCCACCATGTGTGACGCTGTGTTTCGTTGTGAAAGCGAAAATACTTTGTTTGGCCTTCCAAAAGGGGACACGACTAGAAATCAGTGGTTAAGTTGTATTTACAACACTGTTCCAGAACAGTTCAACCCAAATATTCGGATATAAATATATGGAGGACTGTTTCCTGATCCTGGTAGAGTAGACTATAATGCCGGCTGTTCTGACTCACAGACTGTAAGTACGTTTTTTATATTTAAAGAATTTGCCACTGACGATTCAAACGTGAGTTTTGAGCAGTGTAGAGTAACGCTTGTTGTTTGTCCTTTCTCCGATCACAAATGCAGACATGGTTTTATGTTTACGTGGCACAATGCATAAAAAAGACAGTATAAGTCATTATAATCCGTAATTATGACCCCACTGGATGCAACAAGTGCCTCGTTTATAATGGGTTTTAATGTTTTTGTCTCGTCGCTCCGGCCGGACACGGCATCACAATATGGTAAGGGGTGTAACATTTCCGTCACACGCTTGAGGTATTCGGCCAGTCACAACGCACTGGATAGCTGGCCAATCACAGCACACCTCGCTTTTCAGACCGATGAGCTTTGTAAAAATCGATGCATTTCAGAAAGGCGGGGAATAGAGGAGAACCAATAATGTACATTATGTGGAAAATAATGTGTTTTTTTAACCTTAAACCACATAAACACATTTCATTACACCAAATAATGTTCTTTTTAGTAACATCATATGACCCCTTTAATATTTTGTCATCATTGCCTCACTCTTTTGTCATTCTTGCCTAAAAAAGAAAAGGAGTTGCTAGACAGAATGTACAAGCTAATAAGAAAGTGCATATTTATACCATCACGCTTCAAGGACCACACAATATGGTGTTTTTCTTAGAGCTTGGCATTATAAATTACCACCTACCTTTGTTGTATACAAAAAAAGAGTAAATTATTCCTTTAAGGACAAAATTGACTAAATGGATGTATGCATTGGCTAATTCAGACACTAACCTTCTCTGGTGGAACATTTAATAATGTGATATTTCAACACAGGATTATAATTGAAATGACTCTAGGTTGGGGTCATGATGGCTATTGAACTATTAAGTGACTCTAAAACATTTTGATGTCACAATTGTTTATTGACACTAATGTCAGACCTGCTAAACTCGACAAAAAAAACATAACATCACACATAGAAAAGTTTTGCATTTTGATATATTAAATTGGCATAAATATGCTTTATTATTCTTTGCATTTCAATATATTTTGAAGATAAACCATCATAGCCTAAAAAAAATCTCTGTGAGGACACATGACATGGCATTAGAAAAAAAAAAAATTCTCCCAGATGTTCTTCTAATATCCAGTTGTAACCAGAAAATACCTCTAAGAAGACTAAATGAAGGTCTTTTCCCAGAAAATAAGATGCCACTAAGCTCTCCTTCCTAGGTTTTCCTGTTTTGACATGACGACTGTCCTAAAAGAAGACATGATGTCATGAAGTGACAAGCGCAAAGATATTCACTCTCTATGAAATTACTTGTAAAATAGTGTGTACAATAATCACAAACATGGATATGCATTGGTCAAAATGTGTGGGAATCGTGGTTGATACCATCACACTCTACAGGTGCATCTTAATAAATTATAATGTCGTGGAAAAGTTCATTTATTTCAGTAATTCAACTCAAATTGTGAAAAAGAGGACTTTGGACCACTGGGCAACAGTCCAGCTTTTCTTCTCCTTAGCCCAGGTAAGACGCCTCTGACGTTGTCTGTGGTTCAGGAGTGGCTTAAGAAGAGGAATACAACAACTGTAGCCAAATTCCTTGACACGTCTGTGTGTGGTGGCTCTTGATGCCTTGACCCCAGCCTCAGTCCATTCCTTGTGAAGTTCACTCAAATTCTTGAATCGATTTTGCTTGACAATCCTCATAAGGCTGCGGTTCTCTCGGTTGGTTGTGCATCTTTTTCTTCCTCACTTTTTCCTTCCACTCAACTTTTTGTTAACATGCTTGGATACAGCACTCTGTGAACAGCCAGCTTCTTTGGCAATGAATGTTTGAGGCTTACCTTCCTTGTGAAGGGTGTCAATGATTGTCTTCTGGACAACTGTCAGATGAGCAGTCTTCCCCATGATTGTGTAGCCTAGTGAACCAAACTGAGAGACTATTTTGAAGGCTCAGGAAGCCTTTACAGGTGTTTTGAGTTGATTAGCTGATTGGCATGTCACCATATTCTAATTTGTTGAGATTGGTGGGTTTTTGTTAAATGTGAGCCAAAATCATCACAATTAAAAGAACCAAAGGCTTAAACTACTTCAGTCTGTGTGCATTGAATTTATTTAATACACGAGTTTCACAATTTGAGTTGAATTACTGAAATAAATGAACTTTTCCACAACATTCTAATTTATTGAGGTGCACCTGTATATATAGGCTAGTTTCCCAAATGTGTTTGGCAGATTGTAAACATACATAAATTAATCCTCAGGGTAGATGCCATATTTAAGCTGATGCAAATGAAAATGAGTCAGTGAAGGATAGAAACAGCTGGTTTAATTGGTTAGACATCTTCTACAGTTGTTTGTGCACTAGAATACTTTTCTGAAAGAAGTTTTCAACATATTTGTCAGCTATATGATTGACACCAAGATACACAACAGTACAACCTATAGAACATACTGCACAGTCATGTTTTCATTTGCGTCACATGAAAAAATAGCATGTAACCTGACTAAGGTCCTTTCCAAGAAAATAAATCAGAAAATTTTAGTTTTAACCTCCTTATTTTACCCAGGAGTCCCCTGTTGTGTGTTGCACAGAAATGCATTCGTGGAATAGGGTCCACGCGGGCTTGTACTTAAGTATACACTTTCCTCTTCTGGCTTTTCCAACTCATAACTGCTAAGTTGTCTACTCTATAAATGCAGAAACAGCTGTTTGTCACTGGTAATTGAACTACGGTGCTTTTTAAAGCCGGACAGAGGGACAGACAGCATGGATTTAACTAAAATCGTGGGGCATTTGGTCCTTTCAAAGCTAGACTGAAAAGGACAAAAAAAGTGTATGATCTATCAGAGAAGGTCTATATGTACTAAATGTCATGTACTGTTAATCACAGATTCACAATTCACATGACAGCATTAATTAAAGTTTCTTTATCCATATGATCTATAAAGTCATAACTGACTGCGTTTAAATTAATAAAAGAATTTTTGAGATTTGTGAAGTGGTCGGCATCTCCTATGATCCATCAAAGCCACCTGCATAAAACTCACCGCTCAAATGAATGCACAACACAGCCAAGCTGCATGTAATGTGTGTAAGATTGCAATAAAATTATGAGATAATTATTCCTTCACAAATAAATCTCTCAATGAGTAAAACTGGTTGTGTCTATTATTATAGATATGCAACATTTTAATTATTTTAATAATTATAAAATTATTATTTTTACAATTATTTTTCCTGGTTTAATAAGGTACACTTGTAAGAAAATAGATGTGACTGGGACAGACTTTCAGTATCATCTTCACTTAAAAAGATGCAATCGTATCTTGTTTACGTGAAATGAGCTGCTCCTGAGCAGGTCTGAGTTAACGGACCTGTTGCTATGACAGCAACTCCAGGATGAGCTTCAAAGAACCTAACAACCCTGGATCATGTCAAATCAGCAACAATAAAATCCAGTTAACTGGATAATCCACATATGAAGAACGGACCCTTGACTTTAATTAGCTGGTTCATTTGTGTTTGATCAGGGTTGGAGCTGAACTTTGCAGGACGGTAGATCTTCAGGAACAGGATTGGGCACTCCTGATGTAACTGAAGGTTTTTAGCAACAGTTTGTTGCTTCGCTTACAATATAAAGTGAGTGATGTGAAGCCAAGTATGGTGTCCCATACTCGGAATTTGTGCTCTGCATTTAACCCATCCAAGTGCACACACACAGCAGTGAGTAGTGAACACACACACACCCCCTGAGCAGTGGGCAACCATTTTTGCTGCAGCACCCAGTGCCTTGCTCAAGGGTCTCACTTCAGTTGTAGTATTGAAGGTGGAAGAGAACGCTCCCTCCCGCCACCTACAATCCCCGCCGGTATCGAGACTCAAACCCATGACCTTTTGGTTACAAGTCCTTTAGGTTACAACTCTCTAACCATTAGGCCAGGACTTCATATCCTAGATGGATATAAAGATTCTCTGCCATTTCAGTAAATGAACCACTATACATCAGTGTTGGCCCCAAAAATCCCATTTGTCTTTTTTATATGCAATGAGATAATGTCCATCCCAAAACATTCCCAGATGTAGTGCATCCAAATATAACCTTTCCTGACATATCTGTTTTCTTGGTTTCTCTATAGATGTTGAATCTGTTTCTAGCCCTATTGTTGAGCTCCTTCAGCTCTGATAATTTGTCAGCGCCCGACGAAGATGGAGAAATGAACAACCTTCAGATAGCCATCAGTCGAATCCACTTTGGTTTCACTTGGCTGCTGGACGGCATCAAAGATCTCTTCAACGGGAACCTGGCAGGCTGCAGACAAAAGGCCAAAGAGAAGCAGGTGTCACTGAAAGAGAATCACACTGAGTGCAACGGCGGTGTGGGAAGTTTAGAGCAGCATGGAGGGAAGTACATTACTCTAGAAGGAGAGGACAGTTACATTACCAATCCCAACCTTACCATCTGTGTGCCCATTGCGCCAGGAGAGTCGGACGTGGAATTCCTTGAGGAGGAGGATGATGAGGAGACAGAGTCATCAGAGGATGAAGAGCAGAAACTGGTGAGAGGTTATGAGAGGTGATTTATTAGTTTTAGTGTTGGGAATTTGGTTCATTAAGTTCTTGAGGTTGTATAATCTGATTCACAAGCAAATGACTCATTACGAGCTGATTCTCAAAAATACTCACTAATTATTCTCAAACTCATAAGTTATGATTTGAATTGATTGGTTAATTTAATCTCTGATGCATGTTTCTTAAGAAACAAAATACTTGTTTAGTATATAGTTAGGACCAACTATTTTGTTTTCTTAAAAGTATTAAAGAATTGTTTCCATTTCAGTTCTTTAAAGTTTTATTGAAATTCAGAAACAGAATAATTGAATTCTTTTAATTATGATCCCTAATTACTGCAGTACATTTGAGAAATAAAACACAAAATAATGCATTTACAAATTTGAACTTAATATGAGAGGTTATGAATGTTCTTGAGGTTGTGTAGTTCACAAACATATGACTCATATGAGCCGATTCTTTTTAATGCATTAGTCAAAACACTCACAATTAATCTCGATCTCCTGAGTTATTGATTTCAATTGGTGGGTTATTTCACTCTCTGCTCCGCTGCTACTTTTGTCATGTCAAATTAAAGACAGCATACATGTTTTCTTTATAATAAATGAGTACTTTAAATTAAGTTTAAAAAAAAAAGTACAAAAAGAATCATTTCTATTTCAGTTCTGTGAAATGGATCTGAAATTCAGAATCAGAATAAATTAATTATTTTGATAACAATCCCCAAATAGTGTTGTGCATCTGATAGATGAAAAAAAAAATTAAGAGTAATCCAGCCTCACACACATATATACACACACACACAGTCACACACACTGCTCGCCTCGTAATGTGGAATTACATAAGCAGAAGGATTGTGCTGGCACCTTAGGGCTAGTAATCTCTGTAAATCATTTTAAATATGTTGCCATTACATGCAGGGAAAATCTCATCAAAACTGTATTAAGAAGGCCCACTGTCTAGAGACAGAAACAAGGTGAATGCATGTATATTCAGGCAGATTTAGAACGGCTCTCTCTCTGGCCATCTCAGATTATACTGGAGGTCGCTGACCTTGATTTGTGTGCTTGTGGATTAGGTGCATAGGCTAGTATTGCACCATATGCATCTTTGTTCATGCGTTCTATTAGCTGTCTGCATTTTCCATGCCAAACCCAGAGGATTTTTCAATCAATGCTGGTTTCCTGGTTTATATGTGCAAATATACACCAATATTGTGCAGTTAACACCCAAATTATCGAATTAACAGATTCAGTACTAGTTTATACAAGGCCAAGAACCTAAATGATAGCATATGCATCACATTAATCATTAGATGTAGTGGGAATATGATGGAATATGGGAATACGAATACGCATTGAATATGATGTATGAATTGCATGTGGGGTTCAATCACACAGACATGGAACACCTATTCAGTAATGGCTGCTGAAAATTCAGCTTTGCGTCACAAGAATAAAGTTCTGAAGTAATTTTTTATTTAAAACTCAATGCAAGCTTTGCTGTCTTGTTCAACAGGAAGTCAGCCTCTCTGAAGGAAGCACTGCGGACTTGAGGAAGCCTGGGGAAGATGAGGAGGAATATTCTGAGATGGCAGATGATGGCATGGATCCAGAAGAGTGTTTCCCTGAGTGTAAGCAAATAATGAAACGGAAGGCCATTGCTTCCACTTTTATGTACTGCATCATGTTTTTTTGTGAGGAGCTGATCGAACTAATCTCTCTGGATCTCTCCAGTCTGTATGCAGCGCTGTGAGTGTTGTAACATCAACACGGCGAGAGGTCTGGGTCAAGCGTGGTGGAGGTTGAGGAAGACCTGCTATCAGATTGTGGAGCACAGCTGGTTTGAGACCTTCATCATCTTCATGATCCTCCTCAGCAGTGGCGCTCTGGTGAGGAACTAAACTGAGCAGTGAACAGTGAAAATTGTTTACATTTTAGAAATCAAAGATTAATGTTATTCATGCATCAAATTTGTCCCTGTGATTAAATGTGGAACTAGATTCATCACAATCAAGTATCAAGTTTCCAGGGTCTTATTGTGTTATGATATTCTTCTTGGGTCAGGCATTTGAAGACATTTACATCGAACAGCGGAAGGTGGTGAAGGTGGTGTTGGAATATGCTGATAAGGTGTTCAGCTACATCTTCGTGCTGGAGATGTTTCTGAAGTGGATCGCGTATGGCTTTAAGAAATACTTCACTAACTACTGGTGCTGGCTGGACTTCCTGATTGTGGATGTGAGTAGAAGAATACTGGATCACGAGTTTGGAATAAAGACGTCTATTATGCTCACCAAGGCTGCATTTAATTTGTTCGAAAATGCAGTAAAACAGTAATATGCTTACAGTTTTAACGTTTTAAACATACTTTAAAATGTAATTTATTCCTGTGATCAAAGCTGAATTTTCAGCATTATAACTCCAGTCTTCAGTGTCACATGATCCTTCAGAAATCATTCTAATATGTTGATTTGCTGCTCAAGAAACATTTCTTAATATTATTATCAATGTTGAAAAGAGTTGTGCTGCTTCATATTTTTGTCAAAAATGTGATAGACTTCCATTCAAAAATTTGGGGCCAGTAAGATTAAAAAAAAAGAAATGTACTTTTATTGAGCAATAACGCATTAAATTGACAGTAAAGACATTAATAATGTTACAAAAGATTTATTTTCAAATAAATGCTGTTCTTTTGAACTTTCTATTCATCAGAGAATCCACAAAAATATGAAGCATCATAACTGTTTTGCAACATTGATAACAAACAGAAATAATTCTACTTTTTCTATAGGAAACGGTTATTTTAAATTGTAATAATATTTCACAATATTAATGTTTTTCACACTTTAACATTTAACATTAATTTAACATTGTTAGAATACAGGGCCATGAAAGTAAAATTAATCTGGTTTAAAATGAGGACTTTTCTGGCTAGAAAACTGGAAAAATAAAGAATCTGTTGCAGTGAAGGCCATTCATTACAGTGATTTTAGCACAAATCATGCCAAGCAGAGTGTCTAAATCTCCGTTAATCATGAAAAAAAAGAAGGAGTAAAACGGACACTGAGGTGGCTTATTGATTTTATAAACTATGTACAACAGCAATATGATAAAACACAGATTTTCTGAACTGTTTAATTGGATTAAACAGTTCTTTCACAAATCATATAGTTCAGTTGTCAAACTGTAGACTGTTTAGGTGTAACAAGCATCATATTAACTTAATATAGCCATAATTTATAGTCTGAGCCATCCATAATTGACGTTAAAGACATAGTGATACAATTTAATTTTGAAGTTTTAAATTTGATGATTTTTGTTCGGAACTTTTGGTTTTGTTTCATTCTGGTTTTGTGTTGCTTGCACAATGACACCTCAGACCTTTTATGGCAGATTGGATTCAGAGTCAGAATTGAGATGTTATGGCAAACACATCCCTCAGACACTGAGATAACTGCACAAAATACACATATAAAACAACTACACATGAACTAAACACAAGTGTGTCTCACCTCATGCTCACCTGACCCACACAGATCTCCACACACACCTTTAATGATAGGGTAAGTTTACAGTTTAAAGGTCAGAGGTGAGAGAAGGCTCACTTCTGTATTTCAGCTGCAGTTTTCGTTTCACCCACGACGAGATATAACTGTCTCTCTGTCGGCAATTTGAACGGATTCATTTCGACCTGTAATTTAACATGGTGTCAAGTTTGATATGTTTTAATAATTATTCCCACAGGACCTTGGCTTTTATATCAAAATGTACTCACTGTATCTAAGAATTATCTGGAGAAGATCAGATTTAGGACTGTCCATAAAATCAAGAATGAACATTTTAACGGTACATTACAGTGAAAAAACATTTAAAGAACGTTTTAGCTATAATCTGTACACACTTTATTTTTTTATGATTTTATGATTTAATTTTGTATTTTTATTTATATCAGTTAATCTTTGATTTCTGAAGTAGTGTTTTAGAGCAAATTGCACAGAAATATCTTCTTTTGATATATTGCAGTGTCAAGGAAACCTATAGAAATAGTTTTTGTTTTTTTTATAAAGAACTGACAATTCTTGGGACTACATTTCATAATCCATAAATGGAATCTAATCTATGAAACAATTGGGAATTCAGAACACTGTTTGGACTGATGAAAATCACATTATTAAAAAGGAATCTGATCAAAATAAATGATTTTAAAGAAAAACCCAATTTCTTTATAAAACCTCACTCTATTTTATACTGTATATATGCATATTGATTATGCATATATAATTGAGTATGTGGGTATATGCATTGATGTACATATGTGCATACTTGTCCATGTTTTGCCTTCATTTCACCTCATTGGCCCATCAATCAAATTGCTACTGTTCCTGTGGCCACAACCTGCCATACAGCAGAAACCCATTCTGTTCTACACTGTCTGTCTACTTTGACTGTAGAATAGAGTGGAAACCGATTGTGGTTTTAAACTGATTTGTAAAACTGATCTGATTTATATGTCCCAATAAATGTGTTCCTATAGAATGTCCCAAAAACGCATAAATAAATAAATTGCATCAAGTTACATATTTTAGTCTATTTAATATAAAAAGCCATTCAGAGAGGTGTTTTATTAATGTGAAGTATTTTATCAAAAAGTTCTTATGTTTTCTCCTATTGCAGGTTTCTTTGATTAGCTTGGTCGCTAACTCTCTGGGCTATTCGGACTTTGGGGCCATTAAATCTTTGAGGACTCTAAGAGCTCTGAGGCCCTTGAGGGCCCTGTCTAGATTTGTTTTGATATATTGCAGTGTCAAGGAAACCTATAGAAATAGTTTTTTGTTTTTTTATAAAGAACTGACAATTCTTGGGACTACATTTCATAATCCATAAATGGAATCTAATCTATGAAACAATTGGGAATTCAGAACACTGTTTGGACTGATGAAAATCACATTAATAAAAAAGAATCTGATCAAAATAAATGATTTTAAAGAAAAACCCATTCTGTTCTACACTGTCTGTCTACTTTGACTGTAGAATAGAGTGGAAACCGATTGTGGTTTTAAACTGATTTGTAAAACTGATCTGATTTATATGTCCCAATAAATGTGTTCCTATAGAATGTCCCAAAAACGCATAAATAAATAAATTGCATCAAGTTACATATTTTAGTCTATTTAATATAAAAAGCCATTCAGAGAGGTGTTTTATTAATGTGAAGTATTTTATCAAAAAGTTCTTATGTTTTCTCCTATTGCAGGTTTCTTTGATTAGCTTGGTCGCTAACTCTCTGGGCTACTCGGACTTTGGGGCCATTAAATCTTTGAGGACTCTAAGAGCTCTGAGGCCCTTGAGGGCCCTGTCTAGATTTGAAGGAATGCGGGTAAGATGCTGTCTTCTCAACTCAAAATATATTGTAAAAGTGATACTCATTATAACATGTCAAGTTTTTAGGGAATTCAATCAGATTATGCCGCCCTGCATCATATTTGCTGAATGAAATTCAATACTTTTTTCTTACTAATTTTGGGTACTGATTCCAAGAATAGTGCCGATTTTGCTCAAGCATGTCACACTTTCTCACAAAATATGATGCTTTTCAATTGCACATGCACTGAATGATACCGAAGATGTTATTTAATGCCTAATAATCATTTCACGGTTCGGACTTTGGGGCCATTAAATCTTTGAGGACTCTAAGAGCTCTGAGGCCCTTGAGGGCCCTGTCTAGATTTGAAGGAATGCGGGTAAGATGCTGTCTTCTCAACTCAAAATATATTGTAAAAGTGATACTCATTATAACATGTCAAGTTTTTAGGGAAATCAATCAGATTATGCCGCCCTGCATCATATTTGCTGAATGAAATTCAATACTTTTTTCTTACAAATTTTGGGTACTGATTCCAAGAATAGTGCCGATTTTGCTCAAGCATGTCACACTTTCTCACAAAATATGCTTTTCAATTGCACATGCACTGAATGATACCGAAGATGTTATTTAATGCCTAATAATCATTTCACGGTTACAATTATGGCCAGTGACAAACGAAAATGCAAACATGAACCAGATATTTTCTGTTTTTCTACATCCAAACAGCCACAGAAAATTACAGATTTTGTGGGAAAAGAAACATTTATAAACTTGTTTATGTAAAGTTCATTATCATTAAATTATTTAAGTAAAATTTTGACAATCCGTTGCATAAGTTAATTGATATATATATATATATATATATACTTACATCGAGAGAGAGAGAGAGAGAGAGAGAGAGAGAGAGAGAGATATACACTTTAAAATAAGTTAATTGATCAATTTTGAATATTTATTTTGGAACTTTTGACATGACTGCTTTTGTTATTTTGATAAGTGCTGATACAAACATTTTTATTATTTGATATAAATATGTATATATATATATATATATATATATTCACATCGAGAGAGAGAGAGAGAGAGAGAGAGAGAGAGAGAGAGGTACACTTTAAAAAAACCTCTTTCTCTTTTTTTTATAA
>NW_015505818.1:499190-533786 GCF_001515645.1 Sinocyclocheilus grahami
TGTACACTTTAAAAAATCCTCATTCTCATTTTGTTAAAGTCCTGTATGAAATGGAACATTTTTAATTAATATTTTTGAACCCAGCATCATCAAATTAGGTGATATTAGGCCTTTTTTTCAAGATGCAGGGCTGCGTTATCAATAATATTGTATCTATAAGTTAAATTAAATTTGCATGTCTTGAGAAATGCAAAAGATGCCTGTTTTTGTTATGGAGCAGAAAGTTTGATTTGATTAGTTTCTGATTAAACTGATTTTGTGATATAGTGCTGTGGTCGGTTACATTATGATTGCTTCCTGTATGGCATCACTTCTCATTTCCTGTCATTCAGGTGGTGGTGAATGCACTGATCGGGGCCATCCCGTCCATCATGAACGTACTGCTGGTGTGCCTGATCTTCTGGCTCATATTTAGCATCATGGGTGTCAATCTGTTCGCTGGGAAATTCGGGAAATGTGTCAACAGGACAGGATACATTCACAGTGTAACCCTGGTCAACAACAAGAGTGACTGCCAGGCCATGAATGACACCCAGTTCTACTGGACCAAAGTGAAAGTCAACTTCGATAATGTGGGCCTTGGATACCTCTCACTTCTGCAGGTGGTGAGTGTCTCGAGGGTTGTACGCCACTCAGAATTGCACTGAGAATGATTTTACAGAGCTGCCAAACAGGATTCAGAATTGTAATTCAAATTTTGTGCTGTGCAGAAAATCCTTTACCTAATTTGGTGTTCCTGGTCAAAAATGACTGGCCTTTTTAAATATTGTTTGTAAATCTGTTATTATGCTATATTATCACCAAATCTTGGCTATACTGTTTTGTCAAAATGAAAAAAGTACTGTTTGTGGATAATTTTGGCAATGCTCACCCAAAAACTGAGGTGCGTAAGCTCAGATCAATGAGGCCTAGAATCAATCAGGTCCAAAAAGAAATACAAAAACTGCACTAATTGAAAGAAAACATGTTGACAAAAGACTTCATTCAACATTTGCTAACAATATAGCATAGCAATACATTTATAAGCAATTTTTGTAGGCTGGTCACACCACAAGTCTAACAAGGTAAGAAAAAAAAAATCAAAATGACCGGAACACAAAATGAACTAAAATTTAAGGCTGCTGTAAGTATAGTTTTAAATACATTCACATTTTTTTTTTAGTATGAATTACTCATTCACATATCATACACAAAGCATATGGGATAGAAACATTTGTACAACTTATTTTTACGTCAATATTTTTTATAAATATCAATTTAAATTTGATATTCAGTATAACGTTTTTATAAATTTTTTAATTTTTAAATTAAAAGAGGCATGGGGCAGAAATGCTCCCCAAATTCAAGAGAAAAGAGCAAAAAATGCCCCCTCACAATTAAACTAACTATATTATGGCTGTCGCAATTAAAGTGAAATGTATTGAAGTTATTGGTTACATTTAAGTATTTAACTTAAAAGACAGCAGATATATTTAATAAGGGAATTATAAAAATTGCCCTTGCAAAGGGAAAAAAAATAAATTCCAGGAGGAATATATTGCCACTTAATGGAAAAGCTCATTTCTGATCCTGTTCCATTCCAATTCCAATTCATACTCATTCGTGGAAAGGGAGACAATTCTGAATTATTGCCATCTTGAACATTTCAGTCCAAGAAGGACTTTTAGTGACTGTGCTGTAGAATCATCCCTAATATTTGTTAAGGTAGCCAAGCAACCAGAGTTCTTCAGGGGCCTGCAACTCCTTGCAGGGATTTAACCTATCCTTTACCTCTAGGAACAGTCTCTCAATCACCACAGGTTATAATTTCTGGAACCATGGCAACAGCATCCAAAAATGGACTATCTTAATAGTGTTCATGCTGACTCTTGGTGAGTCACAAGTCTTTGTATTTACAGAAGGTATGAAACTTAAATGCGTAATTACCTCAGACTAAAAAGCCACGTTTCGCTATGGTCAGGCATGGAAAAAAATGTGCTCACCTAGAAGCAGAACATATATTTGAATAAATTGACAATCTTTCTCTTTTAGAGGGACATTAAAGCATTTGTATTTTGTTTTGCAGGCAACATTCAAAGGCTGGATGGAAATCATATATGCCGCCGTTGATTCCCGTGGAGTAAGCATGTTCTTTTCATTACTAAAATGAATGACTTGCAACCAAATTCACAAAATAAGAATCTAACTATAGACTACAAACTATACATATAATTCTTTCATCCTCATTTAGTCTTAAAAATAATTGTTTCAATTAAAAGAGGGTTCTTTAGAAAACCATCTATCCTTTGCCAAGAAAACCATTTGAAGAACCTAGAATTTTAAACTTTTCTATCCTTCAAAGAACCAATTAGTAACGCAATTACCCAATGCTAGAAAAATCTTTCTTGATAAGAACAGGGTTAACCTAAGGTGCTGCAAAGAACCTTTGAAGAACCTTCATTTTAGAAGTGTAGACAATCTGTGGAAAACCATCGTTGTGAGTCCTCTAAGTTTTATATTGTTCTTGTTTGTCAGGTTGAGGAGCAGCCCGTCAAAGAGATAAACCTCTACATGTACCTCTACTTTGTAATTTTCATCATCTTCGGATCCTTCTTTACCTTAAATCTGTTCATCGGTGTCATCATCGATAACTTCAATCAGCAGAAAAGAATGATAGGTGTTTAAGATTTACTTCTTTTCCAGAAGCATTAGTTTACATTTAATCTGTTCCATGAAAATAATAACAGCTGGTTTTTCTTTGTACTAAAGGTTGCCAGGATATATTCATGACCGAAGAACAGAAAAAGTACTACAACGCTATGAAGAAACTTGGTTCGAAAAAGCCACAGAAGCCAATTCCAAGACCAGTGGTGAGATTATGATTTGTAACATTGTTGCAACTTTAAAAATCCTTAAATGTTCTCATACCGATTTCCCTTTCTAATTTCTCACCATAAACACATTTCCATCTAGAACATTTTACAAGGATTCTTTTTCGACTTGGTGTCCAAGCAAGCCTTTGACATTACCATCATGATGCTCATTATTCTCAACATGATAACCATGATGGTCGAGACCGATGAACAATCTGCTCGCATGGAGACCGTCCTCAATAACATCAACCTGGCCTTCATTGTCATCTTTACCACTGAATGCCTCATCAAGATATTTGCCCTCCGCTGTTATTTCTTCACCATTAGTTGGAACATATTTGACTTTGTAGTCGTGATTCTGTCCATCGTTGGTAAGTGCACGACATTCCAGTCTGGTAAGTGGTACGTGTGTTGCTGATTCAAGATACTTCCATGCTGAAAATACCAACTTGGTTTATACTGTTTAGCTCTTTGGTACTGATCCATCTGGTCACCATTATGGTGAAGCCAAAGAAGGATTGCTGATTTGGTTAAGTTAGTTAAGAAACATTGCAGAAACACCGGCTTGTCTTTTCAACTGGGTTGTTGTGATCTGAGATGTTCATAGTGCCATTTCTCAATTTTCTTCATGAGTCCATCTTCTATGTGTTGATATCTGGTTTTAATTTGTCCTTCCTCATAGGAATTGTCCTTGCTGACATAATAGAAAAATACTTTGTGTCCCCAACTCTGTTTCGAGTGATCCGGCTGGCAAGAATAGGACGAGTTCTCAGACTAATACGAGCAGCTAAAGGAATAAGGACGTTACTTTTTGCCTTAATGATGTCGCTGCCAGCTTTGTTCAACATTGGCCTCCTGCTCTTCCTGGTCATGTTCATCTATGCCATTTTTGGCATGGCAAACTTCGCCTACGTAAAGAAGCAGGGCGGGATTGACGACATGTTCAACTTTGAAACCTTCGGGAACAGTATGATCTGCCTTTTCCAGATCACCACATCGGCCGGTTGGGATAACCTACTGGATCCCATTCTCAACAACTCTCCGGAAGAATGCAGCTCGAGTTACATCAACACCGGAACCAACACTAAGGGTAACTGTGGCAACCCCTCGGTAGGGATCACTTTCTTCGTCAGTTACATCATCATTTCCTTCTTGATCGTGGTCAACATGTACATAGCCATCATTCTGGAAAACTTCAGCGTGGCCACCGAGGAGAGCACTGAACCTCTGAGCGAGGATGACTTTGAGATGTTCTATGAGGTATGGGAGAAGTTTGACGTTGAGGCCACACACTTCATAGAGTACTCCAAACTCTCGAGTTTTGCCAACAACCTTTCCGAACCTCTGAGGATCGCCAAACCCAACAGAATCAAACTCATCAACATGGATCTACCCATGGTCAGCGGCGACAGGATCCACTGCTTGGACATCCTGTTCGCCTTCACTAAGCGGGTCCTCGGGGAGACTGGAGAAATGGACGCTTTGAAGCAGCAAATGGAGGAGAAGTTCATGATGACGAACACTTCCAAGATCTCCCACGAGCCCATCACCACCACACTGCGGCGCAAGCAGGAGGAGATTTCGGCATCCCTGATCCAGCGTGCCTACAGGCGGCACCTGGTTAGACGGCAAATGAAGCAGGCTTCTTACCTGTACAGGCACATAAAACAAAACGCACCCTGGTCGGAAGAGGACTGCGCTCTGGAGCGGGAAGGACTCATAGCGTCTATGATTAAAGAGCACTACGGTCCCGAGAAGGGGCCACCGTACTTAGCATGCTCTCCGCCGTCCTATGAGGCTGTAACAAGGGATCCTAGTGACCATTTCAAGATGTTAATACCTGACTCTCAATCTAGTGAGCCTCCTAAATCAGAAGAGACGTATGACGAGACCTTTCTTTAGGAACTCTTTTCTAAGTCTAATCTAAATCTAATCAGGAGGAATTCAAATGCAAACAAGTTTTCACTTTTTTAATGTCAGAAAAAGTTTGGACAACCTGTTGTTTTTGTCATAAAATATGGCATGGTATCATGGCGGAGCTGACAAAAATAAATGGATATATCAACATGAGGATGTACACGCTAACCTTTCGCTCAGATGTGTTGCACATATCACAATTGTAATATATTGCACAGATGTTATTTTGGTTGTTTCCTATAAAGCTCAACAGGCCACATAGAGTTTTTCCCAGAGTTTTCCATTGCTCAGGACTAAGTGAGGAATTGTATCACTTTTTTTTTTACACTTGATGAGAGTAACTGTGATTTATAGTATAGTATATATATACTAAATGCAGTTCGAAAGACTATTTCCTCTTACAAAGTGAGTGATTTTGCATTTTTATCAGTGTTTCTTGTTGAAAACAGGCAGGAAGTGTTTAAAAATGCTTTAAAATCAATGTGAAATCAAAATGGACTGTTTAAGTAAACACATGTAGATGCTCCTGATTTTATTATGCACATTCTGCACGTTATTCCAAAGAAAGAATCTATGTAATCTTTCATCAAAATGAAACAACTTTCCTGGCTGATGACATGTATTTTTCAACCCCTTCTCTCCAACAGCTTTTGACATGCAATGCCCACTATTAATGATTCAATGAATTCCCAATAGATAAAAAATCCAGTATTGCCTAAATTGGGTTAAATATTCTGTTTCACTTATCTTAAAGCAGTAAAATGGGTTTCATGTTGACTTTACTGAAATAAAATGGATATACAACTATACAAAATTTGAATCAACTGAAATTACCTTCAGCTCTTATGTTTTATTCAAGGGCTTTTTTTCTCAATATATTGCACATTGAAATACTTTAGACTGGATCATTGAAGATTTTCAGAGTGTCCTAATTACTGGAAACATGCATATGTATGTTAGAATAATATGACTGATATTTGTGCTTATAGAATAGACTTTTTAATCATATAACCTCACCACTGTTTTCAGTCAGGAATACGAACTCACATGCATCAAATGCGTTTCTGTGACATTTAAAACTACATATATTTACAATATGTACACAAGCAAATGAGAAGAACAGTACAGATGTATCATCAACATCCATATACAGGTATATCAAAATCTGTGTTCAACAAGATATTCTACTCCAAATTTTTTCTCTCTGTTGTATTTAATTTTAAAGGGGTCATATGATGCTATTTTAAAGATCATTATTTTGTGTATTTGGTGTAACAGAATATGCTGACATGCTTTAATGTTCAAAAACACATTATTTTTCAAATACTGTACATTATTGTACCTTTTAGGGTACAATACATTACATTATTACCTCTAGAGGTCTGCACGGGCTTTAAATTGAAGTCCGAACCCGGCCCGTACCCGAGATCGTCTGACCCGTGTGAACCTGCGTCTGCGTGTCTCTCTCTACAAGCAATGAGGCTTAGTTACTTCAAAAACAGTGAATTTACCCCCTCATTGCAGAGAAATATAACGTTGCGTGTCAGTAGCCTGTCGAAGCTATTTTACTAATAAAAGTTTCCATGCTGTGTTGTCATTGTCGTGTGGAATAATGTGTGCGTGCTATATGAAAGCAGCATAGATTGCATATAGTTTTAGTTTAGTTATATACACCCGAGCCCGACCCGAACCCGAAGCTATTCATTAAACATTAACCCGAACCTGACCCAAAAGTATTTCGGGACCCGTCGTGCTCTGGGTCGGGTAGCAGACCTCTAAGTAACGCCCCTTTCTATAATCGCGAGCTTCAGCTTTCAACATAAATGTAAAGACGGTACATAATGTGCTTAGTTTTACCATCAGTTCAAGCCCGAAAGGGGAACAGAGTCACGTGACAGACACAGTGATGATGCTGGTATGTGTTTGCAGTACACAAGCCACGGTTAAGACAGCTGACTCCACTGTGATGTGACCCTGTCTCTCTCTCACACACACACACACACACACACACGACGCTATACGGTAGACATGTGGGGGCGTGTTTGAACCCCCGGTCTGGATCAGCCTTCTCTTTTAGATAGAATAAATCCTTTTGTGGGAGACTTTGAGCTTTGTAACTCTGCAGATCTTATACATGCACAAATAGCTACATAACACACTAAAGAAAAGGGAAAAAATCGCATCATATGACCCCTTTAAAGGGCATTTATGGAACTTGAAACACAATAAAAAAAATTCTCATGGGTACATTTTAAAAGTTCCTAATGGACTGATGGGTGGATGACAATCACACATTTGCGATCTAATTTTGTCATGTTACATAGACACAAAATGCATCAATTGAATGCCAAGAATGATATAATTAGCAAGAATGACATTGTTTGACGAATGCAGTTTTCTTCCCTGTGACACTTCCTATATTGAAACAGGATGCTGTGGCATGACTATCAAATGTTTTGAGTTTTAAATAGCCATAGTTTAGTCATAAATAGTTTGTCACAGATGTGAACTATGATTTGTTACTTTAGTAGTTAGAAGAGACATTGTTATTTTAGAGTGCATTTTAATGCATATTGTATACATTTTTATACAGTCTAGCAAACAAAAGTATCCTCAATATTTTTGTGCATTTTGCTAGAAGAGAAAGGTTGAAAAGTAAATCTGTTTTTTAATAGTTTATTTTGTTAGTTTCTAGGAGTAGGGAAGTATGTAGACTCAGAATAAAAATGAAAAATGCAACTTTTTATCAACAATTCTGACTTTTTTTCTTGTGAGTTTACATCACAATTATAAGTTTACATATGAGAAAAAACTCAAAGAATTGCAAGGGAAAAAAGTCAATTGTGAGATAAAAGGCTGCAATTTATGCTGTGGTGGAAACAAAAAACAGAATTGCGAGATGTAAACTAAGAAAGAAGAAAGTTCAAATTGTGAGAGATAAACTTGCAATTGTGATTTCGAATTGTGAGGTAAAAAGACGCTTTTATTTTTATTTTTTTTAATTCCATGGCAGAAATAAGCCATATTACCGTACATGGCTTATTTAACAATCACAGACTAAAATTCTCATTTTGATTTCATGGGGTTATTGAGCTAAAAAGTTCATGTTTTATTACATTTATTTTGTAGTTTCTTAGTATTAATTATTCAAACCAAGTCGTCGTTGCAGGGGTTATCTCTTCAGTTCATCAGCTGAACATTGAAGACCTGGGTCGGTAATAAGCTGCTGTCTGCCTTCTGAACATTAAAGGGGTCATATGATGCGATTTCAAGTTTTCCTTTCTCTTTGGAGTGTTACAAGCTATCTTTTAAAAAGCATCATATGACCCCTTTAAACACCAGTTTAACTAGCTTTTCTTTAGTGGGAACAAAAAAAGGTGCTTCAAACAGCGGGGCTGTTTTTGTTGATTTTGTAACGGTGTGCATGGATTTGTGCTCTCAGCTCTTGTTTAGGGAGCCAATTTGGCTTTGTCCACTGGGAGTTTGCCCTTTCTCCAGCCCAGGGTGAGGGTGTTCAAATCCTCCAGACCAGCTGGACCTCCAGGATAATCCCAGTGGAAAATAATCACTTGTTTTAATTACACACAGATGCTCTCAAACTTCAGTTCGCTCAGTCACAGACCTTAAAACTGCTACCTTTTACAAATGCAGTTGCCTTTTCCATTTTGGAAAGGTGAGGTTTTAAGTGTTTATTTTTAAAAGATTTTTACATTCTATTGGAAAAATTATATCTTAAAGTGCTTTTAAAAAAAATAATAATGTTGGGAAATTTTTAACATATGATGGGATGATTGTGATGTCTGGAACTTCTTGAACCAAAATGGCACCTTTGCTTTTTTTTTTTTTTCTGTTTATTTTATGTGATGGCCAGAATATTAAGCACGAAGGAACTCATTTTTAATATTTTTAACTTTGAATTTCAGTGACTGTGTAAAATTGTCCATGGTTTCTCATCCTAGCATCCCCAAACAAATACCAGATTTTTTTCTCTGGATTATTACTTTTTTTTTTGATTGGCTTGTACTTTACTATTCTAGTTGTATATTTTTAAAATTTTGTGCTTCTCCATTCAGTTTCTGCACATGCTTTCATTTTAATTCTTTGCGTCTCTGGATCGCTTGAAAGAAATCCACTTTAATGAATGTGCTGCGTAATTGATCTGATGTTTAAACATCTGAACATGTGGCTGGGATTAAGCTCGACTACAGGAAACCCATTATTACAGATTAAAATGCACTAAAACTAATTACATACACAAGCACATGCTTCTGTTATCTTCTATAAAAAAAGTTCTTAAAAGTAAATAAAACAGAAAGTGCTTTGCTATTTTTGAGTGCAAAACCCCCCCCGCAATCAATGAGTAAATGTGATTAGTGCTAGATTAGTCAGTCCCAGATTTTTTTGCTTGGCTTGTACTTTACTATTCTAGTTGTATATTTTTTAAATTTTGTGCTTCTCCATTCAGTTTCTGCACATGCTTTCATTTTAATTCTTTGCGTCTCTGGATCGCTTGAAAGAAATCCACTTTAATGAATGTGCTGCGTAATTGATCTGATGTTTAAACATCTGAACATGTGGCTGGAATTAAGCTCGACTACAGGAAACCCATTATTACAGATTAAAATGCACTAAAACTAATTACATACACAAGCACATGCTTCTGTTATCTTCTATAAAAAAAGTTCTTAAAAGTAAATAAAACAGAAAGTGCTTTGCTATTTTTGAGTGCAAAACCCCCCCCGCAATCAATGAGTAAATGTGATTAGTGCTAGATTAGTCAGTCCCAGAGGAGTGACTGATGAAGTTTGTTCACTTCCTGGATTTAAGGATGTGAACACTCTTAATCAGGATACATGTGTTTGTGTTCCCGTTGCCATGGTCACCCTGTGCTAATGATGGAAAAGCTCCACTTGATTGGTCTCACCTTCTGATTAAGTTAGAAAAAAAACAAAAAAAACAATAGAAACTACAAATAACAAGTCAAACCCTGTATACACACACACACACACACACATATCTGTATATACTACTTGGAACATATTACTACTTACATTTATATACAGTGGGTACGGAAAATATTCAGACCCCCTTAAATTTTTCACTCTTTGTTATATTGCAGCCATTTGCTAAAATCACTTAAGTTAATTTTTTTTCCTCATTAATGTACACACATCACCCCATATTGACAGAAAAACACAGAATTGTTGACATTTTTGCAGATTTATTAAAAAAGAAAAACTGAAATATCAGTATATATATACTAAAACTAAAGCACTACATCCACTGAAGAGGAGAAATATTGATTGAGCCAGGGTTAAAGCCATTAGACTCCTTTCAAATAAGATAATACTCATAAAGAATTAGTAAAAACTGCAAAAACTGCATGCGTGCTTGTATCTGTGAAAAAAACTAAAGTTATGTCTGACACTGAGACATAAAGGCTCTGAGAAGCTGACAAATGCACACAATCTAAAGCATGTATGTGACCTACAAACGCCCCAAAATAATATCATTATACAGTCCCATGCAACATTTGTTAATTTATTGCTATTGCTATGTCTTTGGTAGACTTTTTGGAGATATACAGTACATAAAATATATTATGTATAAAGAATATTTGAATGTTGAGGAATAGGAAATAACAACTAATCCTTAAACACACACATGAATGAATAAACATTCATATGATGACATCATGGAACACTAAAGCGGAAATGTGATTCCAATTCTTGAAATACAAAAGCAAATGTGCACAGCATCATCTTCCGAGAAACCAAAATTCATAATATGATCATAATAATCTGCCACAGAAAAAAAGGAAAAATGCAATTAACGCCGTCCATCTGTTGGTGCAGTGATGGCTTAGAAAGGTTTGGAGAAATCCTGACCCGGAGGGGAGCTCCGCTTATTTCCACTGAACTCAAAACGAGACTTTTCCTGAAACAGCCCTTTTTTTTTTTTGCTGTTCTTTTTAATTCATTCCATTTTTGTTCTTGCCATTACTTAATCTTGAATATTCATACATAAGGAACAAAGTAGGATCAAGTCATGACTGACGTATTCCACACTGTAACAATTGTCTTAATTTGCATATTGCTATTGCCAGTCATCAGTGAGTGGGACATTCTCATTCTAGAGAGCCTTTGATTGGTCAAAACGAGTGAGTGCAGGATGAGTCACAGTACATTTAGGATATTTTGAAGACCTTTTTGAAGACCCTCTCTAAATATTATATACTGTATATATATATAAAAGCTTAAGTCTTGAATAGCTTTACCTCAAGCACTAGAATATGGATTTTTAAATAAAGAAACATTTACTTGAGAAGCAAAATGTTACAAGATAATTAAACCAAGAACAAATATCTGCCAATGGGCTCAGAAGAATCAACTTAATTCAAAGGGAAAACAAGTATTCATAACCAGATATTGTTCTTGTTTTAATCACAAACTTGCTTCATTTTGATCAATTTCTCAGAAAACAAGACTTCATATGTTCAGTTCACTTCTCAAGTAAATGTATTTTGATTTAAGGATGTTTAGATATTTGCATTGGAAAACAAGATAGATATTAGTTTTTTTGCAATACATTCGGCCACGGGGACTTGGGGCAATAATGTCACCAAATTGGACAAAAATTCCTCTCATGAATTTTCTCATCATAAACAGCAAAGTGCAGATGTATGGTTTAAGTAAGGGAATAATTTCAGTATATACAGCTTTATTAATTAAAACGATAGTTTTTTTTTTTGTGATGATTTTCATCATTAATTCAGATCATTTTCTGTATAATTTTGCTGTCTGAATAAACGTGGAAATTAAACCGTTATTATTAGTAACTTGCAATGTTTCTATTAAATTGTGATACTGATAAATACAAATTCAGACCTATTAAACATATTTTATTAGCCTACATGACACCCATATCTGGGACTTGCCTAAAAAGAGGGTTTGATGTTTGTAGTTAATAGCTTACACCAGGATTTCATCCTCAGGGGGAATGAGCCTTCAGAGACACCATTAGATTCAAAAATAAATGATCTAAGTAAACTTACAGTGCTTGTGAAAACTGTATGAATGTATTAAGTAAATATACACAAATAGCTATTAAAGCTACAGAATTTAGAGCAGCGAGGGATCCTGTGTTTTTCTTCTGTTGTTTGATTAACACAAACCCTGAAGATGGTTCACCCTCAGCCTGTAAGTTTTTAGGCCTTAATTTGTGGAAGGTC
Source organism: Sinocyclocheilus grahami (assembly GCF_001515645.1). NCBI lineage: Eukaryota > Metazoa > Chordata > Actinopteri > Cypriniformes > Cyprinidae > Sinocyclocheilus > Sinocyclocheilus grahami. The sequence continues at coordinate 511,191 of NW_015505818.1, forward strand.
CTGTTATAGATGAACCATAGAAGATATTATTTTCAGATAGAAATTTCTGACTGATAAACACTAAAGGTCTATTTTAAGCAGGTTGTTTTGACCCTCCGTTGATCTCTGAGGATTTCAGTCATGTGTCACTCCTGCTGTGTTATTGTAGATCCTTACAGGGACAGGACTCTGGCGAGATATATCTGCGGGTATTAAATATTTGGGACTGTCCATATGTCCCATCTCTTAACCTTGCAGTCAACATCTGTCACTTCCTGTCCCGACTCATGAGTGCGTGTGCTGAGAGATCAGCCGAACACATACGCCCTCTAGTGCTGCAGAGAGGCGAGTTCAACTTAAAGAGGTCATAGGATGCCCATTTTCCACAAGTTGTTATGATTCTTTAGGGTCTTAATGAAAAGTCTGTAACATAGTTTGGTTAAAATTTCTCAATGGTAGTGTAAAAAACACCTTTTTTACCCTGTCAAAAACAGCTCTTTTAAGATCCAGCCGTTTTTGTAGCATTTTCCTTTAAATGTTAATGAGCTCTGCTGACCCCGCCCCTCTCTTCCAAGCTGCTCTCTGAGACTGTTTACTTTAGCCGCATTCATTGTGAAACTTGCTAATTAGCACATTATTAGGAAAGGCAATTTGCAAAGATTCATTACAAAACATTACACTCACTTCTTCTGTTGGTGAAGCTGGATCATGATTCTGATTCTGATTCTGAATGATTCGCGCGAACATAGACGCATTTATGTAGATCGGGGGGCGCATTCCCTTCAGAGACCAACGTGATCCACTGTGTCTTCAGCGGCTCAGATGTCGGGAGTAAATGACGACTGCTATGTTCATTATTACATCCAACAACAGAACACCTCAATCGCTTAGGAGTCATTCTTGTCTACATCTGCTCCGGCGGTGAAACAATGGCGGACTGATGACAGCGCACTCAGGGCGGGACTAAGGTAAGCCACCAGTCCAGTCTGTGCTGAAACGCTACTGTCAATCAAACTATCGTGGGAGGGGCCTGACTGTGTGACATCACACAGACAGGCATCTGAGATCGGCTCGATTTGAGAAAGGGGAAAACATTTAACCAGATTAAAAACACGGGGTGGATTTTTATCATTATAGGGTGGTTGTGCACACACACTGCCAACACACATTTCAGTTCAAACAACTTGTAAAAGTGCATGCAACATCCTATGACCCCTTTAAAAGCTGAATTACTGAAGCCTCATAACCCCAATGGATTTTGAATGTATTTTCAAAAAATATAATTAATAATTGCATGAAAAGCTGCACGACTGTCGTAGGAAAAAAATGTGTTTGTCTAAGCTAGATATGACTCATTGACAAATGGTTTTTGACCAAAGGGAGTTTTACCAGCAGTCAAGGCCTTTTAAATAAAAAATTCAATATTTTAAGAATTTTGACCAGCAGTCATGAACTTTTACTTTTGTATAAAATAAAATATTTTAAATTTGACCAGCAGTCATGTCCCTTCCTTTTCTTTGGTTATGCGTCTTTTTTTGCAATTGATTTATTTGTATTTATTTTTGTACATATGCAGCACTTACAATTTTTTTATAAAATAAAAATGTAAAAACTTGTAGAGGTCAAGTTTGACCAGCAATCATGGCCTTAAATAAAATAAAATACAATTTTAAATTAAATAAAAAATTCAATATTCTAAAACACTTGACCAGCAGTCATGGCCTTTCTTTTAGTTTTTTCTTTTGTACATATAATACATAATTATTCACTAAAATTCACTATGTCCTAAATGTAAAAGACAAACAGGACATTCAAGTGATAAACATGGGTAATGTTTAATTCAACAAAATACTGAACATGGCAGCAGAATCTGAAATGACCCAAACTGGGGCAACACAACACACATTTACTACATTAGCAGCAGTAAAAAACAACAACAACGCATCAATAGACCTCCATCATTCCTGATCCTTTGTGAGAATCCAGCTCACATTGAGCCGGCAAAGGATCATGGGAAATCTCCTCAGGTAGTCCTAACATACGAACACTTCTTTAGGGTTTATTTATGTGAAACAGAGAAATATAACAAGAGTAAATGATGCTTCAACTACATCGGTGAGCAGATCTGATGACGTTATTTAAATACATCACACATCAACACCTGATAGCATAAAAGTAAACTAAATTTGCACAACTTGCACTGCAATACTTTAATTATATTTCAAATCCCTGATTTGATAATAGTGAAATCCAACTTAATACAATTGATAAGATGGAGACAAGGGAAGAAGATACATGTACCACTCAAACAAACAAACGTAAACTAAATAAGAAAGAAAGGGTTGCATGTCCTCAGAGAACAGTTCATCTGAACCACAGAAGCCATTGAACCTGCGGATGCTTGACTCAAAGCTAAACACTTTATGAAACGCATCGAGCACCTTCTATTAAAAACAACATGAGGAAATCTCCTTAAATCACAGAAAAGCAGCTGGATATTAAATTATATTGCTACCACAAAACTGAATAAAATACTTTATATATATTTATATATAAAAAAGTCACAATATCTGAGGTATATCTAATCACTGAGCGCATGACGGTTGAGATTCAGTGATCGTATTAGTGTTAGACTGACCAATGAGTCTGATAAAAGCTGCCTGTTCCTGAACAACACTGGAGTCCATGAGATGACTGAAGAGTACAGCACTACGGACATTCAGTCTTCAACGGTGAAGTTATTGCGGGAAACAGGCGAGCCGTGAGATATCGCCACTGTTGAGATGTGAATCGAGAGATGCCTGGGTCATATTTCACCCCAAAAATCAAAAGAAAAAAGAAGAACTTAAATGATGCAGAAAGAGACTGAAGTCTATTTTAGGACTGTATGATTTCAAGTTCATTTCAAGCCATTTTTTCCTCATTAACGTAATGCAAAACATTATTCTTTTTACTGTGATGCAAGAAAAATATATATTTAAATTGTTCAACAATTGTAAATATATTTAGTTTCATTTTTGTTGTATTTAACATCAATTTAAAAAAATCTGTATTTTTTTGCATTACAGTAATGATAATTTGGGGGAGAAAACTGTAGCTTAATTATGACATTAATGCTTTAAGAGACCAAAAATTTACTTTATTTTCTGCTAATTTAAATGTTGTGTTAGGAGGATGAAGCCTATTTTAGGACAGTTATGATTTTTTTATATTGTGACATTTTCATGACATTTCATCACCAAAAAGAAATAAATCTATGTGCTGCAAAAGAAAATGTTTAGATTGTTAAACACAATTGTAAATATATTTTAAGTGAATTTTTATTGTATTTAACATCAGTTAAAAAAAAACTGTTAATCTGGGTAAGGAAAGTGTTGCTTAATTATGACATTTATGAAAATAACTTTATTTTCTGCTAAAGTAAATGTTGTATAAAGAGAATGAAGCCTATTTAAGGACCATTAAGATATTTTTATTTTGTGACATTTAGTTGATAATTAAGCCATTATAGACTGCACAAAAACAGGATCTTTATGATGCATAAAGAGAATAAAGCCTATTTTAGGACCATTATAATTTCTTTTTATACTGTGAGATTATTCATGACATTTTAGCACATTGGATTTTCATTATGGTAACGCAAAAAAAAAAAAAACTATGATGCCAGAAAAAATATTTAAATTGCAAAAACACAATTGTAAATATATTTTAAAATAGTTTTTATTGTACTTAACTTACATTTACAAAAATGAATAATAATTATTGTGGGATAGTATTTTTATTTTTGCATTACAGTAATTATAATATGCAGTGGCCCAAAAGCTTTATTTTCTACTAAATGAAATGCTGCATTAAGAGAATAAAGCCTATACTAGGATAATTTAGATTTTTTTTTTCCAATTGCAACACATATTAGAATATAATTCATATAAAAAAATCACAAAAAAAATCACATTACTGTGGTGCAAAAAAAATCAACAACAAAAAAACATCCTTATTTTCATTACTGTGATGCAAGGAAAAATATATTATATTTGTAAAGCACATCTGTAAAAATAGTTAAAAAGGTAGTTTTCTTGTACCAAATTCCTTACACTAATATACATTAAATAAAAAAATACATGTGTGAAATTTTTCATTAAAATATTTGTTTTCCATTACGCTAATGATATGCTAAGATGTGCTTAACAGTTATGAAATAATGCCGCAATGCAATAAATTTTGGCCCTAAAAATAAGCTTAAAAAGTATAATTCAACATTTTTGATTTTAAGATGACTTATGACCCAGATTTTTCTTTGTGAGATTCACCATACTGCTGAGAACTATTGCTGTAAGAGTGAGCGGTCACACAATCACATGCACAGAGTTTACCTGAGTAGTGTAGCGGATAAACATCACACTTTCCTGATGCACCGAAACATTTAGCCGTGATTGAAATCAAACTTGTAACGCTGGTCTTCACGCGGCCGCAGAACTAATACTTCAACTGCAGCTCTTGTCACTCAGAAACAACGAACGCTGAAACACGCCAGCGGTGATGATGGCACGTCTGACTTCAGATACTTCAACATAAGCAGATGCTACATTAAAACCAATCCCGACGCTGTGAAAGGCAACTCGAATCATAACAGTCCCGCTGCCTTCAGTTTCCAGTGTCCCAGACAACTGCCGCCACTGTCGGAAATACGAAAAATAACATCCCACAAGACATTTCAAGGAAAAAAGGGTACATTAAAACTACACTAAAATTCACTGAGTACAAAAAGGACCTTGTGTGCTCTTGGAAGGTTGTGTAACAGTCATCAGATCGTCGTGTAGTCTCGATAAAACCCGAGGGTAGAGCATTTTGGATGGAGGTATTCATGGAGTGAAGGCAAAAAAAAACAACAACATAAAATGGCATTAAAACCGATGAGGTAACGTGTGCTCATTTCCCAGCAGTCTGAAACGATCCCCTGAATGCCCTCTGAGAGTTCGGTCTTCTCGCATTTGAGTTTTTTTTGTGTGTGCCTTCCTCTCGGAAGAGTACAGTAGATGAATGTGCTGGTGAAAGCGATCCAACGATGCAAGAAGAAATTAAAAACATAGTGATCAAATTAGCAGCAAAGTTCACATTTACTGGAGCGATGAACACAGTGGTTCGCAGTCCCTGATGTTTGGAGGTGGGCGTTCAGGTGCTGGACTCTTTGGGAGGAAGGTCCGTGTCGCTGTGGGACGTCATCATGGAGACCAGGCACTCCGAGGTAGACGTGTTGATTGTCTTTGAGATGGTGGAGATGCGCCTGCATTAAGAGAATAAAGCCTATACTAGGATAATTTAGATTTTTTTTTTCCAATTGCAACACATATTAGAATATAATTCATATTAGAAAAAAAAAATCACATTACTGTGGTGCAAAAAAAATCAACAACAAAAAAACATCCTTATTTTCATTACTGTGATGCAAGGAAAAATATATTATATTTGTAAAGCACATCTGTAAAAATAGTTAAAAAGGTAGTTTTCTTGTACCAAATTCCTTACACTAATATACATTAAATAAAAAAATACATGTGTGAAATTTTTCATTAAAATATTTGTTTTCCATTACGCTAATGATATGCTAAGATGTGCTTAACAGTTATGAAATAATGCCGCAATGCAATAAATTTTGGCCCTAAAAATAAGCTTAAAAAGTATAATTCAACATTTTTGATTTTAAGATGACTTATGACCCAGATTTTTCTTTGTGAGATTCACCATACTGCTGAGAACTATTGCTGTAAGAGTGAGCGGTCACACAATCACATGCACAGAGTTTACCTGAGTAGTGTAGCGGATAAACATCACACTTTCCTGATGCACCGAAACATTTAGCCGTGATTGAAATCAAACTTGTAACGCTGGTCTTCACGCGGCCGCAGAACTAATACTTCAACTGCAGCTCTTGTCACTCAGAAACAACGAACGCTGAAACACGCCAGCGGTGATGATGGCACGTCTGACTTCAGATACTTCAACATAAGCAGATGCTACATTAAAACCAATCCCGACGCTGTGAAAGGCAACTCGAATCATAACAGTCCCGCTGCCTTCAGTTTCCAGTGTCCCAGACAACTGCCGCCACTGTCGGAAATACGAAAAATAACATCCCACAAGACATTTCAAGGAAAAAAGGGTACATTAAAACTACACTAAAATTCACTGAGTACAAAAAGGACCTTGTGTGCTCTTGGAAGGTTGTGTAACAGTCATCAGATCGTCGTGTAGTCTCGATAAAACCCGAGGGTAGAGCATTTTGGATGGAGGTATTCATGGAGTGAAGGCAAAAAAAAACAACAACATAAAATGGCATTAAAACCGATGAGGTAACGTGTGCTCATTTCCCAGCAGTCTGAAACGATCCCCTGAATGCCCTCTGAGAGTTCGGTCTTCTCGCATTTGAGTTTTTTTTGTGTGTGCCTTCCTCTCGGAAGAGTACAGTAGATGAATGTGCTGGTGAAAGCGATCCAACGATGCAAGAAGAAATTAAAAACATAGTGATCAAATTAGCAGCAAAGTTCACATTTACTGGAGCGATGAACACAGTGGTTCGCAGTCCCTGATGTTTGGAGGTGGGCGTTCAGGTGCTGGACTCTTTGGGAGGAAGGTCCGTGTCGCTGTGGGACGTCATCATGGAGACCAGGCACTCCGAGGTAGACGTGTTGATTGTCTTTGAGATGGTGGAGATGCGCTCCTCCACACAGCCTGCGGACAGCCGTGCCTCTGCGTCGTGGTCCCAGCACTCCTCGATGGTCTCACATAACTGGCCCAAACCCTGACGAAACCACAGAGAAAGAGGTCCAAATAAAGCCTCAGATTTTAAAAGGATTTCTACATTGTTAGAATTAATTTGAGAATTTTATAGGACCAGAATATATAGGCAATGTAATTCAAAACTGTGATAAAAAAATTGAGGCTGCACAATTTGTCTAAATTGTTTGGCTATTTTATTATTATTGTTATTATTGATACTAAATAAAAATAATTACCGAATAAAACATTGTTAGTAGGGCTGCACAATTTTCCCAAAATTCTGTGATTATACATCAATATGACACTATCAATAATAATAATATAATTTTTTATTATTACATAAACAAATAAAATATAATAAAATACAAATATAAAAATTACAAAAAAAAAACAATTTGAAATATTGCTATTCTAACATTCCACTTTACATTAAAAAACTGCAACTGTAAAATTACAATACTAATATTAATGGCGGTCTTCATTATTTTCAAATGTTAAACTGCAGGGAGACCTTCTCTTTTGTTGATAAGCACTTCTAAAAGTACATTCTCACCGGATGCTTGATCCAACAGTCTTTAAAAACGGGCCGCATCTTCTTGTGGACCACCACATCTTGAAGGTCTTCCAGTGAAAGATGTTGGCCCACCTCTTCCTCAAAGGGCAGCTGATACTCACCTACAGGACCTGAGTGAGACAGCAACAGCATTAACTGTCTCACACACACGATACACAGGCATGTGGAGTAAAATTACAATACTGATATTTATGGCCATCTTAATCTTTTTGGGAAGAAAACTGCAGGGAGACTTAAAAAAAAAACAACTTCTCTTTTGTTGGTTTATAAATGATTCTCAAAACAAAAAAAAATGGGGTAAGCATGTTCCACTGTATTTTCAGTTTGTTTAGAGCTATTTCATAGTTCACATGGGTCATACTTCACAGGTCAGAATACATGGAAATCCATAATTATACAGAAATTTAAAAAAAAAAAGAATCACATCCCTGAATATATAGGCAGAGCTTTTAGACTTCCATTGTCAATAAATAAATAAAACTACTTAAAATGTTCAAATATTAAGCCTCGTACACACTGGGACGATTATCGTGCGCGCTTATCGCCAACGTTTTTCGACGCATCTTTTGTGTTCATACCCAAGAGATTTTCGCAGGCGATGAGCCGAGTGAATGTGCAAATTCACTCCCTGACATTAGATGGCGATTAATGAAAAACAGAAATAACTGTTAATATCGAATCCTATTTGATCTGCAATTCCTCTCCATAACAACTCCCTCTTATCGAGATTTTTGTAGTCGCTGTCGCGTTTGTCATAAAGCCCTTTGTGTTCAGACAACAATTAGACCAGCAGCTCTACATTCATCTTGCCTCGATGCATCTTCTTGGTCTGCTTACTTCCTCTTTGTCGTTAGGTATCAATGTGTGCTCGGCAAGACCCTTTTGTGCTTGAGCGCCACCAAGTTGTGTTTTACTGTAACTTCAGCAGCTCCAGGCACGTGAACAAAAGCGCCAATCTCATTGGTCAGCCAGTTTTTAACGCGGCGCGTCAAACCAAAAAAACTTGCGTTTTGCTCTTCGGTGTGCACACTCACATTGGCACCCTTTGTTTAGTCACGAGGCGTTAAACGTCGGCGATAATACCCAAGAGATTTTCGCAGGCGATGAGCCGAGTGAATGTGCAAATTCACTCCCTGACATTAGATGGCGATTAATGAAAAACAGAAATAACTGTTAATATCGAATCCTATTTGATCTGCAATTCCTCTCCATAACAACTCCCTCTTATCGAGATTTTTGTAGTCGCTGTCGCGTTTGTCATAAAGCCCTTTGTGTTCAGACAACAATTAGACCAGCAGCTCTACATTCATCTTGCCTCGATGCATCTTCTTGGTCTGCTTACTTCCTCTTTGTCGTTAGGTATCAATGTGTGCTCGGCAAGACCCTTTTGTGCTTGAGCGCCACCAAGTTGTGTTTTACTGTAACTTCAGCAGCTCCAGGCACGTGAACAAAAGCGCCAATCTCATTGGTCAGCCAGTTTTTAACGCGGCGCGTCAAACCAAAAAAACTTGCGTTTTGCTCTTCGGTGTGCACACTCACATTGGCACCCTTTGTTTAGTCACGAGGCGTTAAACGTCGGCGATAATCGCGCGTGATATTTGTCCAGGTGTGAACAAGCCTTTATGGTGTGTAGATGTGAGAAGCAACTCATTTACTCATGTTATTATATAACACGTTACTCCCAGGAAAGTACATTCATGTGCACACACACACTGGGAGATCCATATGTTTGTGCAGACTCACCATCGGAGGCGGTGCAACGAGACACCAGCTCCCACAGCACCAGACCTAGAGCGTACATGTCGATCCTTAGGAAGGCATCCCTTTGGAAATTAATGGCCCCCTCCAGCACCTCTGGAGCCATGTAACGCCGAGTTCCCACCTGCGGCAGGACAGAAAACACAAACAGTGATTCACTAGACACAGTTTGGGGACCATCTTAATGTGCTTCAAATTTACACTTATTTGAACTTAAAATGGCTAAATAGCATTTATTCAGCAGATGCTTTTATTCAAAGCCACATACAAATAAGGAACGTCACAAGCTCTTTATTATAAGAGCAGCAATGTTTACAGTACAGTGCCAAGTATAAGACTAGTTTTAGAATATGAAGCAGCACAACTGTTTTCATCATTGATGATAATAAATGTTTCTTGAGCAGCAAATCAGAATGATTTCTGAAGGATCATGTGACACTGAAGACTGGAGTAATGATGCTGAAATTTCAGCTTTGCATCACAGGAATAAATTACATTTAAAAAAAATATTACAACAGTAACAGTTATTTTAAATTGTTATAATATTTCACAATATTACTTTTTTTTTTACGGCATTTTTGATCAAATAAATGCAGCTTTGGTGAGCATAAGAGACTTTAATTTTACCAACCCAAATCTGAACAGTAGTGTTTCTTGGTACAGAAGGATTTGTTTTTTTTAGGTAACTTCAGGGCATGCATTCAGATATTTTGCATGGACATAAAGAAGCAGCTGGACTGAGATGTAGTCAAAGGCTTGGCTTCATCTTTGAGACACTCACCTGGCCGTGTGTATCTCCAGGCGGTTTCCCAGGCTCAAAGCGGACAGCCAACCCAAAGTCTGCAATCACTGCGGTCAAATCCATCTTGAGCAGGACATTCTTACTCTTGAAATCTCTGCAAAACACAAACCTCAAATCACCCAATGTCTACAGACTTCCTCTTGCGTATGACTACACAGCAAGAGCATTAAAGGTGCAGTAGGAGATCTTGGAAAATGCTAACTTTAGCCTGATAGCGGACGTCCCACCCTCCCTGCAATCGCCGTCCAAAGCCATGCCCCCTGAATGCATTTACGCTCACAGACCAGAGACAACATTACTACAATAGGCTACATCAGCGGTTCCCAATTCCATGTTCCGAAGTGAAGTAAACTTCAACGGATTTCCCCCGCTCAGAGAGTAGGGAGCAATGAACACTGTGCAGGGATCATATCGATCGGAACACAGTTCATGCACGTAGCTCACTTCTAACGCGCTGGCGCAAGGACTGGATTAACCGCTGGGCTACATCATGTGTCATTCACCGGTGAGAAATCTTTAAAAGTACTACAATACCAGGAAGGAAGATCTGGTTGTTGATGTTTACCTGCCATCCTCGCTCTGTCTGCAGTCTGCACAGCGTGCGTAAACGCGCTGATGACGTATCCTGTCTGCGCGAACAGGGTGCGCAGAGGTATGCTAATACATACCTGACATGTAGGTAGGAAACCGAGCGTTTTGATTGGATGACCATTTCTGAATCTGAACCTACGCCTTCCACAAAATATATATAAAGACAAATACATTTAGACCACTTAACTTAATGATTGCTATCGAGATGTGAAGAGACTTTCAACCAGCATAACAAAAAATGTTTCTGAAGACAATCACCTATTGCACCTTTAATATTTACAAATGTATTTTAAAAGTGCACATCAAATGCTCAAAGATCAGGTTCCTTCCAGATCTGTATCGCTGTTGTAAAAGCTACGGCTCATGTACCTGTGTGCGATGGCGGGTTTGGGTCCCTCTGCTCGATAAGGAAGGTCTTCATGAAGGTATGCCAGGCCTCGGGACATACTTGCTGAAATATGGCACAACTGAGGCCAGCTCACCGGGTTCCCCTTCAGGTAATCCGTTAGCGAACCCTGCAATGCATACAGTTAGGGTTTTTGATAAAGATTATGCCATTTTTTTTATTAAATAAAATACATTTTAACTGAAATATCTATTAATAAAAAATAAAAAAATAAAAAAAAATAATAATATTGTTTCTAAGAAAACATTTCTCATTTTCATTTACTAGCTTGATGTACTAAGAAAACTAAAAAAAAAAACACTATTTAGACAAAAATATATATTTTTTAAATTACAAAAACAAAAAATGCCAAAATGTTAACTAAAATTTAAATAATGGAAAACATGGAAATAAAATCTAATTCCGATTATCCAAAGCCACTTACAAATATGAATCACCACAAGCAGTTTACCATAAGAGCAACCATATTTTCAGTACACAATGGCAAGTTTCAAGTATAAGACAGATTAGCCTAGTGTTTCTTTAAATTTGCAATTATATTTTTTAACTAAGTGCTGATTATTGTTGGTTTTTATTTATTCATTCTGAAATGATGCACCTGAATACCAACAATTAATATTTATAAGCATGTCTTGAGACACAACTGTTTTTAATTGGTGCATATTTAAAACATTATTTGGTCCATTTCACCCCACAATAAGGTTTAGTTATTTCTCTAGGGACATTTGGGGAACAATAAACCCTCACTGACCCTCTCGTGGAATTCTGTGACCAGCCACAACTCCATCTGTAGGTTTGTGCCGCGTTTTTCTGCCGAGATGTAGTGCAGAATATTCTCATGTTTAAAACCCTCGGTGAGGTAAATGTCTGTTTCGTTTTGCCACGACTGCTTGTCCTGTTAATAAACACGTTATTTCAGAATCAAGCACCATGCACACAAAATTAATTTGAGAAAAGACACACAAGCAATCCTCTTTTCAAAGTGCATGAATGTAATATTTACCTGGATGGGAAATATTTTCACCGCCACATATTCACTCAGTAACTGGGCCTTCCACACGCAGCCAAAGCGTCCTCTGGCCTTCAACTCCAGCAACTGCAGCGGCTTCAGGCCAACCAGAGGAGATGGTGGAGGAAGACCAGCATCCTAATCAAGAGAATCCAAATAAGGCTCATTTAAAAACACAGACAATAAACAGTATCTGATGAGCAGTACAAGTTAATCAAAGCAACATAAAAGGACATGTAGAGTGTGTGGTAAAAATGTGATATTTGGGACTAAATTACATCTAACTGCAAAATATACATTAAAAATCTTTTCAACAATCACTCATCTGAAAGAAAACTACAAGCATAACCCAATAATAATCTTAGGGTTTAAACTAAAGCATAGGGTCGCTTAAATTTTTTACATGTTTTTGAAAAGTCTCTTATGCTCACCAAGGCAGCATTTATTTTACCATAAATACAGTAAAGATTGTAATATTGTGAAATATTATTATAATTAAAAATAAAAAATTTTTATGTGAATATATGTTAACATGTAATTTATTCCTGAGAGTCAAAGCTGAATTTTCAGCATCATTACTCTTCAGTGTCACAAGATCCTTCAGAAATCATTCTAATATGCTGATTTGCTCCTCAAGAAACATTTCTGATTATTATCAATGTTGAAAACCGGTGTGCTGCTTCATATTTTTGTGAACACTGTTATACAAAGATATCCATAGTTGTCAGACCTGGCCGATGTCGACATGTCTGTAGGGTGGTTTTCGTTGGTGGTACGTCCAGCAGGCCAGCACCAGGGCCAGACAGAGAATGGCGAAAGGAAGAAGAGAATAAACCAGCACACCCAACAGAGATGGCCCCGGCTGAGGAGGCTGGATCTTTACTGGGAGAAAACACACAACATTACGTCAGCAATAACAGATGAGGAACATAATCAGGTGTAAAGTAAAACATATGAAGCCATTATAAAATTACCCAGCTTTGGCTGAGCATCAATTTTACATGAATGCACCAACTCTTGTATCTACCATCACCATCATGGCTGTGAGGTGACATATGGAGGTTGGTTTACCTGCAGGAGCGATGGCTTCTGGCAGGTGTGCGAACTTCTCATTGCAATAGTTTCCTTCACAGCAGCAGAAGAACACCTGCGGACTCTCCTCCGTAGCCACACACTCCTGTCTACACACACACACACACACACACACACACACACACACACACACACAGAGAGAGAGAGAGAGAGAGAGAGACAACAGTGATGAAAGCAGTGGATCTAAAATTAGTCGCTGTAAAACGGCACAGACTGATGAGTTCTTAACTGAAGGAATTGCTAAATTAGAGAAATAAATCTAAATGTAGTAACTTTGATGTCTGCAAGGAAACCACAAAGCACACCGTCGTTTTCAGCCGTTCAAAACAGTTTGCATGTTTACAATCCTCAGTGATCAGTGTCTAATGTGACCCACATTTGCATGTTTTCACTTGAGAGAATCTGGGAAATTGCTGGTTTCAGAGCCATTAACCATTAAAGGGACACTCCACACAAAATTGAAAATTCTGTTATCATTTACATCAGCTTATTATTCTTGTGCTGAAAAGCTATTCAAGCACTTTTATTTTCCAAATAGTTTGATGATTTTATTTACAAATATCATAAGCATGAGTTGATTGATATGAGGTCAGTTAGATTTTAATACTTGAAGAAATTAGTACTTTTATTCAGCAAGGATGCATTAAATTGATTAAAAGTGACAGTAAAGAAATTTATAATATTTACAATAAATGCTGTTCTTTTAAACCTTCGATTCATCAAAGAACCCTGAAGAAACTTTGTATCATGTTTTCACAACAATATGAAGCAGCACAAATGTTTTCGACATTGATAATAATCAGAAATGTTTCTTGAGCAGCAAATCAGCATATTAGGATGTTTTCTGAAGGATCATGTGACACTGAAGACTGGAGGAATGATGCTGAAAATTCAGCTTTGCATCACAGGAATAAATTACATTCTAAAATATATTAAAACAGAAAACAGTTATTTTAAATTGTAATAATATATCTGTTTGTACTGTATTTTTGATCAAATAAATGCAGCTTTGGGGGATATAAGATACTTAAAATATTCAAAAATCTTACTGACCACACACTTGGTCAAACAATAGTGTATGTTTAAATAACTTCTGACCGTTACATCCAATGAAGCTTGTAATACGTAAAGATGTTCAATTAAACAATTTTGGATTTTAAAACGTTCTTAAATCTAGAAGCAAAACTTGAAAACAAAGATTGTGATGTGAACATTTGTTTGGCACCATATCAATGAAAAAGGTAGCCGAATCAAACAGTGCCATTATATAAAGGAGGTTTTGATGTTACCTGTCATAACAGTTGAAGTCGTCGAGCCAGCAGCCTTTTCTGACCAGGCGGATGGTTCCGGTCGAGTTCAACCAGGAGGCGTAACAGTGCAGCCTCTTGTCTTTCTCCCCCTCACACCTCTCAAAACCGCTCTGATTGGTTTTCTCCGTCCGCCAGTTATCATTGTAGTAGACGCACTCTCTAGTCTCCACCTCTGCCTGACTGCCTCCTGACAGAAAACACAGAATAGGAGCAGATTAAAACAAGCATTTTCTTTACCAAACAGTTGTTGGTAGCCATTGATTGCCATAGTATGGAAAAAAAAAATACTATGGAAGTCAATGGCCATCAACATTCTTCAAAATATCTTCTTTTGTGTTCAGCAGAAGAAAGAAACGCATACAGGTTTGGAACAACATGAGGGTGAGTAAATGATGACAATTTTCATTTTGAGGTGGACTATCGCTTTATGCACAGTATTTACATTAAACAAGTGCATTAGAAAACAAAATATGCAAACGAATGATGCATTGCAAATGATTTGAAACAAATGAAAAAATGTTTTACTTGTGCATCTTTAAAATATATGCTAACAAGTTTGATATTTTGTTATGCATGAGACATTAAAAGTGTGGCTGCTTTTGTGGTTGGATTTATCTAGGTATTAGTCAACAAATAACTACACAAACATTTTCAGTCGCAAACGATTTTATAAGATCACAAGCAACATTTACCTGTCAATCAAAACCTAATGAGATGTTTAAACCCCCTTATCAGGATGTGATAAGTGCCATATTCAGAAAAGAAACACCCACAACAGAACAACAGACAGCAGAATGGAGTTAAGGATGTCTACTACGAAGTATATGTATGCAATGAATATAACGGTAAACATTCAGTATTAACGCCTGTTTAGCTGATGTGTGCGAGCTGATGAGCAAAGCACGCTGAGTGGATTGAGCGCGCGGCAGCGCAGATGTGATCTTTCTCACAGACATCACTGGAAAGTTTGTAGTTCGGGAGGATATGTCAAAAACAAGTAAGTTAAACAATGCACAAGTTACTTAACGGTAGGGAGACAGAGAGAGAGAGCACGCACTTCTGTTGTGTGATCTTTGATGTTCAGTCACTTAGCACACGCATCATTTGGATTCAAACTAAATCGTAAAAATAAGACCATTTATAGGGGCATTCACTATAAACATCATTTACTTTCAACCTTAGGCATACACGACTTTCTGGCGAAAGTGAAACTAACAGCCTGTGTGAAATGCGTTAGGCTGTACTATTCTGCATCAGTACAAATACCTGCACGCGTTGCGCGCTTTGCTTGCTTGAGTGTTTCTGCATTATATGAGTGGCTTAGTAATATAAATCGCAGCACGTTTCAGATGAAAAAACGCGACTTCTATCTCTGAAAATATCACAGTTAGGAGATTTATAACGAGTGGTTCCCTGCATTATTACAGCAAAGCGCGTGATTACAGTACTAAGCCGCTGCAATGGAGCAGCTCTAATGCTATTAAATTATTTTAGAGTGATAAAACTAGCGGTTTCTCCAGTAACGGCTGTAATCAAAGCAGCTCCGCTCATGAACGCTACTTTATCAGATCAAATGAAAATGCCATCGAAACTTTTCTGAAGACAGTCGGTTCCCTTCAGACATACATTCATATAAAACACCCGCGCCGTGTTAACGTGCAGTGCTCATGTTTATTCAACGAAGTCAAACGGCACAAATAAATCAATGTATGGGAAACTGGTAATGTATATCGAAATATCGGAAATGTGTTTAAAAATCATATTACCGTTATTGAAAAATATTATATCGCGATACATAATTATTGTCCAGCCCTAGCCTGTCCCTTTAAATTTGACGTATATCCTCTGGCCAGCCATCCCCTCTGCAAACGTGACCCCACCTACTCACTAAAGCACCCAGGATCAAGAGAGATGGGGCTACAGAAGCTTTAGCACCAGAGCCCATGTTATGAGTTGACGTTCATCATGCTTTTAATGACTAAACACTCACTGATAGATCAATGTATGGCTTCTTTGTCACTAATACTGGGTGTCACATGATAAGAGTGAATTAATTACAACAGCAGTCCCCTACTTAAAACCCACAGCACTCCGCTTTCCTCATTCACACACACACACACACACACACACACACACACACACACACACACACACACAAAGAATAAGTGAATTTCTAAGATCCCCTGTGGTGCGCTTTCACGCCGAAGCACCCAGATTTTACCTTTCTTAACCCTGTCACCACCCCGCAGCTGACACACACACACACACACACACACACACACACACACACAGATCTAGGGGTGTATCAAAGTCTCTTTTGTTTTGAGGGGGTTTCCTCCTCACAGTGACCCGTAAGGGACTCCATTACAAATCAGCTTTCAGGATAAGAAGATCTCCTCACTGTTCCCATAAAACAATGATCAAAATCAATACATCAACATCAATAACTGAACAAAGCACAATGCTTTGTCTGCTGGTCAAATAAACAGACTGGACTAAAAGTGAAATCGAAAATAGAAACATAAAAGGGAAGTTTTTAATATATTTGACGCACAACAACAACAAAAATAGTATATAAGTAAAAGTAAGTATAAGTGTGTGTGGATATATATATATATATATATATATATATATATTAAGTCAATAAAATAACAGACAAAATAAAAATAAATAAAAAGAAAAGGACATTTCTAAACTTCTATTATTTTGTTTTTATTGATTTATTTTGGCTCATTCTCTTTTTCTTTTTTACACAAGTTGGCCTGATGCTTTTATTATACCCGAATAATATTTTAACCAACTTCTGTCACTTAAACCAAAGTCCAATGTATTATTAATATGCCCTAATCTTTATTTGCCTTGTCTTTTTTAATACAACTTAGTGCTCAACCCATTATTATTAATAACCATTTGTTATTAATATTAACATTTTTGTTTAACCATTTATTTGTTCTTTACTGTGTCTTTCTGACACATTAAAACCAATGATCAACTTTTTATATTTTATTATGATTTGGATATATTTGAAATATTGACACCACTGGCACTGAACCTGATAGATAAAATAGTATTTGTATTTTTATTACAACTCATTTTGTTTAAATTGTGTTAAAGTGCACTACTGTTTTGAATAATAAACTAATCTAAAAAAAATGCTTTAAATATTAAATAAATGTGCCTTTTGGCAGGTGATGTTTGTCCACATATTATTACAACCAAGGATTAAACGCACTGACCATATATAAAGGCAACAATCCCAGCCACCTAAAGAAATTATAAATGCTTAGTATTTTATATCTAAAATGTCTTATAAACCTGCAATGAAAACATGAGGTGAAACCGTAAGTTATTGTTTTGTGGAGAGCAATGGTTTCAGCAAATCAGCTGTTTTACTTTTGTTCTTTGTGCCCACGATGCCTTTAAACATCCAGAAATATCACACAAGCAACTATAAAACAACCTACTCGAGCTGGATCAAACCTAAATAACGAAATATATCAAAACACCCACGTGAGTTAAAAGAATGAACAACTAATTCGGGTTACACTGAGGCCAACACTCAGCGGATTTGTTTGGTAACGCTGGCTGTGTCTCCAAACCTAGCGCGCTGCCTACATGGGTAGCATTAAGTGCTTCACTTGCAAACTAGCATGCTGTCTAGATAGGCTTATTTGTATTTTTATTACAACTCATTTTGTTTAAATTGTGTTAAAGTGCACTACTGTTTTGAATAATAAACTAATCTAAAAAAATGCTTTAAATATTAAATAAATGTGCCTTTTGGCAGGTGATGTTTGTCCACATATTATTACAACCAAGGATTAAACGCACTGACCATATATAAAGGCAACAATCCCAGCCACCTAAAGAAATTATAAATGCTTAGTATTTTATATCTAAAATGTCTTATAAACCTGCAATGAAAACATGAGGTGAAACCGTAAGTTATTGTTTTGTGGAGAGCAATGGTTTCAGCAAATCAGCTGTTTTACTTTTGTTCTTTGTGCCCACGATGCCTTTAAACATCCAGAAATATCACACAAGCAACTATAAAACAACCTACTCGAGCTGGATCAAACCTAAATAACGAAATATATCAAAACACCCACGTGAGTTAAAAGAATGAACAACTAATTCGGGTTACACTGAGGCCAACACTCAGCGGATTTGTTTGGTAACGCTGGCTGTGTCTCCAAACCTAGCGCGCTGCCTACATGGGTAGCATTAAGTGCTTCACTTGCAAACTAGCATGCTGTCTAGATAGGCATCGTGACTAGGTTTAGTAACACAGCCAGCCACACAAGATACTATCGTTTTGATTGAAGATGAACCAAATCTCTGTAAACGAACGCCTCACCTGTGCACCAGACGAGTGCAAAAGTCAGCCAGGTAACAAACATGTTCCTTCCCTCGAGGTGCCTGGCGATAAATGTTGTCCTTTATGCCGTGAAAGCATTTAAGAATGAGATGAAACACATGAACGCGAAGGAGCCGCGGGCCTGCACGCAATTCTTCACCGCTACAATAACGACACAATGTATCCCTCAGAAGAAGCGCGCCGGTCGGAAAGAAAGTCCCTGCTGCCTCAAACAGTCTGACCGGACAGCAGCAGCAGCAAAGACGAGCTCTCGGTGGGTGCGTGAGTTTGGACGCTTGGAGTAGAAGCGAAGCCCCCTTGTGTGTGTTTCTCCCCCTCTGCCGGGGCAGTTGGAGGGGGCAGAAGGGACTGACATGCGAAAAGCTGAACGCCGTCCAAAATGGCTCCTGCGAGCCACAGCAGCGGTGCCAGCGGGAAACCCGGATGTTCATCAGGGCCACTGGACTCACTGCTGCTTCATCATCAGTCCAATGAAAGCAATACAGTCAAGAGAAATAGTAATAAACGTACTATACGCTTGAATTGCGACTGAGCTATTTACAGTACATTAAATCAGATACAAATCATCCTAAACTTGAAAAATAATATTAACTTTTAATATTTTAATTATATTTCCTCCATTGTATTATTTAAAAATACATAAAAATTAAACTGGAGCCACTGGAGAATATTAATATCACACCCTAATCAAAGCTCATAAATAAATAAATAACAGACAATTTAATTATTTTAACAGGCTACTATTTTAAAATACATTTGTGTATACATGCTGCTTCATCACTGGCCCAAAATATCTGAAATGTAGCCTATTTACATTATTTACGTAAATATCTGAAATATAGACTATAACATTAAAGTAACATGTAATGTGCAAATGTGTACAAAATGTTTACTAAAATGAAAAAAGTAACAAATAAATTAATTTAATTTGATTAAAAACATAAACAATTAAACAGTGTGGACTTTGTAGATGATTAATGTTACATGTAAAACTCATAATAATAATAATAATAATAATAATAATAATAATAAAATGGTCTAATATTGAACAACAGAAAATTATACAATTTTAGCAGTCCACTATTTTAAAATATATTTAAATATGTAAAATATAAAATAACAAATATAATAAAATGATATAATAATTAAATAATAAATATAATTTAATTTAATTTTAAAATATATATGATGGACTTTTGGATACATCCTGTTTCATCACTGGCCTGAAATATCTGAAATATAACTGGTTTATTAGTCTAAAGCATTCAAATAAAATAGAACAAATTATGTGCTTGATTTATTATATTATTTAAAATACAATAAAATTAAAATGAATTGTGGATTTTGGATACAAGTAATGGCACATCCCACTCAAAATAATAATAATAATTAAATATTGTCCCAAAAACCTGAACAACAAACAATTATACTACTTTAATAGTTAGATATGATGGGCTTTTTACATCGTATGGTCTAAATGAGTAAAATCAAATACTACAGATGTGCTCATTTGCACTATTTAAACTATATGTTGTATGTATTTTAAAACACATTAAAATTAACCCTACTTTACCACTGGACTCAAATATAAAATGTCTAAAGCTAAAGTAAAAATAAAATTAACATGTCTGTGTTCAATTTGGGTTCAGTTGTACTGTTCAAACTGTGCTCTTTTAGACTGACCAAACATGTCACCTGGTACTAAACCACATTATTTTATGACCTGAAAGTTTCAAATCTTTAGTGAAGCAGTCAGTGCTGATCTTGGGCATGTCAGCCGTTTCTTCTCTACAACCAATCGACGACACAAAGAGTGAGAGAAACCCCTAGCGCTGCTCGACCCCAGAGGTCACGGCTTTGTCCGTTCTGTTCCCCCCCGCTAACAAAAACTTCAGAGGGTCACATTCCTCCCCCAGACCCCCGGATACTCAGCTGTCACGAACAAACCCAGGATATTCCCCTCTCACAGACTTTCCAATACAAAGACTCGCACTGTTGTCCAAGTGAGGAGCAAACAGGGCCACAGTGTTTTTGAGTTACCTTGAGCTTAAACGAGCTGCTCAGAGAAGATGCTGTGAAGTGAACGAAAGATAGAACATGCATCTGATTCCAAAAAGTTCACAACAGGTGTCAAATCTATTTTAAAGGAAAGTTGACCCCCCCCCCAAATTTTTTTTTTGACAATTTACTCATCCTTAGGACACCCAAGAGGTGTATGAGTTTGTTTCTTCATCAGAACAGATTTAGAGATATTTAGCATTGCATCACTTGCTCAGCAATGGATGCTCTGCAGTGAATGGGTGCCGTCAGAAAGAGAGTCCAAACAGCTGATAAAAACATCACAATAATCCACAAGTAATCCACACCACTCCAGTCCATCAGTTAACATCCTGTGAAGTTAAAAGCTGTATGTTTGTAAGAAAACACTTCTTCTTGAAACACTTCTTGAAAAAGTCTTCTTGTCTGAATTAGGAGAGAAATATGCACAGATCAAGCACACTTTACAAGTAAAAACAGCACATTTTCAGTAAATTATTAGTTTTGGGTGCACTATTCCTTTAAGCAATCATGTTTTATTGTTGTATTATTTGTATAGTATTGTAGTATTTATTATTATTTAGGTTTACCTTTTATTTGTATATTTTTACATTTTAGTAATGTGCTTTTTGTCATTTTTATTGTTTTTTAAGTTTCTATTTAGCTTTAATTTATATATACATTTTTTTTTGTTTGTTTTTCATCTAATATTAAATATTTTATTTTATTTCAGCTTTATTTAAATATACAAAAATGATTTTTAATAGTTTTAGTTTTAGATTTAGTTACCAATAACAACACTTCAAGTGACAAATTCATAATATCCTATATGCATATGCATTGTTTTTGCAATACATTTTTAAACGTAGGAAGGAAGAGGTATTTGCGATATCAAAAGTTTGTCACATTACCTTGTGAATAGATTTGAATTATAACAGAACTGGCAAAATGTGGGTGGTGTTCTGCATGGCTTTTAGTGTGTTGCTATGCAGTTGTTAGGTGGTTTTTACATGTGGATAATTAGGGTGGATAATTCATACTCTTCAGCAAGTAAACACTTAACATTTCTAAAATTTCTGCGTATGTGTTGCAATGCATATGTGTTTTTGCAGAGAAGTGCGTGTATCAAAAATATTAAAGCATGTGTTTAAGGTATATTTGGTTATGTATGTTTAGAGGTAACTGGGAAAGCTTTCTTTGAAAAAAAAAAAGTGTGTTTTTTTAATAACATGTCAGTGAATGTTTGGAAATCTGAAAGAGAGAGAGATAGAGAGAGAACAGCATCTTCTTCACAATTCACTTTTATTTCAACTCATTGCCTCAATACAAATACAAAATAAAACATACAAGAATATTTCTGTGCTAATTGCATTTTCTTCTCAAATAACTGATTTATCATTGAAATTCCATAAAGATAAAAAGCACATAGCTGTGTGATTCAGTAATATAAATCAAAGTTCAGGTTCATTTGGTTTATCATTTGGGGTATACTTTGAAACATTGATTTTCCTTTGAGAGTGAGGCTGTTTTGGGATGTAAAAGTTTAGAAATAGTTAACCACCCTGCAGATAGACTGGATGTTGGGATCCTCAGCTTGCCAATCCATAAATGAGCAGTAGTTTCCTCTTTCCACAACGTACATGCGGCCACGATAGTTCGGCTCCTCGTACATGACCCAACTAAACCGGTGGAGAGAAAGAAACATTTGATTTATTATTCATTTTATTTGCAATTGGCTCTCCTGTGTGAATGACATTAAAAATGGATGACCGCTGTTGCATTTGTGCATCATTTAAATTGCATTATTTTAGGCTGCAATTTTTCACTCAATAAATGCAAAATGCATGAGTTAAAGGTGACATATCATGAAAATCTGACTTTTC
>NW_015505818.1:533796-538659 GCF_001515645.1 Sinocyclocheilus grahami
CTCTGATTTCGCTCCCTTGGTGACGTGGCAAAGGGATCTCATTATAATATTACCGCCCCTTAATCTGTAAGTTTACACCCACGGCTCCTTCGATTGATTTCGCAAGTGACAACGGTGCACCAGTTTTAACGCCATGGCGAAAGTTTGAGCAAAACTTGCTAACTTCTGTCTTTGGCTGCACAGACGAGCACAAACACTATTTAGAGTCCCAGCCTCAGAGGAGACGAGAGCAGTGGATTTATTGATGTATTTACTGTATATTGCTGCTGCCACACAGATCTAAAATAAACATGCAACTTACTACTACCTTCACAGACATAACCAACTGTTTTTGTAACTCGTGTGTTTTTAACGTAAACTTGTGTGGGGATGAGAACTTAGTTTAGTACTCACATGCTGTGACAGCTGCTTTCTGTCCGTGTGCTTCGGATGTGTGCGCTCAGAAAACCGTATATTAGATGTTTAAACTAATATGGTTTAAAACGCATGATTTCAGCGCGATAAACATCATAATCAGAACCAAAACAGATGTTTTTAGCAGGTATGAACTGTAATGGTGCAGCTCTATTCTGGAAAAGGGGGCGGGGAGCAGCAGCTCATTTGCATTTAAAGAGACAGGCCCGAAAAACAGCGTGTTTCTGCTTCCACTCAAAATAGGCATTTTCAAAATGATATTATAAATGATCTGTGGAGTATTTTGAGCTGAAACTTCACCGACACATTATGGGGACACCAGAGACTTATATTACATATTGTAAAAAGGGGCATAATTTGTCTCCTTTAAATGCATACTTTTAATATTGCATACATATAACTTGATGCAAATAATGCAATGCAATCTTAGAGCTTAAGTAATTGCTTTAAACGATCTACAATTTTGCTGAAGTTGAGGTTAAACAGCATCATCTTATTCTGAGCATTTTTTTGTGTAATTATTCAAGCTCTATGGGACCTTGGAATATTTTATGCTTTTCAGTCTTTGATTGCCTAGTAAAACATTGTTTGATGTTTGGCCATGCAGAACTTACGCTCCGTCTCCATATACTTTAATGGAGTTGAGGCCGTTCTTGCTGAATCCGGAGCTCTGAAGGAAGGCACAGTCGTCACACAGTTCAACACACTGACCAGTGAAGTTTTGGCCCTCAAAAAGCTCCATCCTGTAGTGCTCCCCGTGCTAACAGACACAGACAAGCACATTGAGTGTCACATTTGAAAAAAATCATACAGTCAAGACAGAAATTTCAGAGGTCAAAAGTTTGGCCCTTGACAGCATGAAATACTTGCATACTACAATAGCATATATTGTTTGCAGAATGCAGATTTTCTTTGAATACTCTTTGAATAGAGTGGAGTACAGTGATTAGTATAATGCACAATGTTATTTTAGTATTGAGATACTTTTATAGTTTTTATTAATATTTTGAATTAGTTTTTATTGGTATGTTTATTTTTTAGTTAGTTCTAGTAATTTTAATGTGCTTTTTATAATTTTTGTTATTTGTTAAATATATGTTTTTACTTTTTATGTATTTTAAAATTCTATTTATTTTTAAATTTTTATTTCAGTTTTAGGTTGAGTTAAACTACAGTTAAACGACAGTACAGTAAATGAAAATGAGGCATGTTGCAACTTGGATTTTTTTAGAGTTGTAAATAAAACAAAGATTATTGGAGTATGTTTTACAGGGGGAATAAAACTTTTGCAGTCTTTCCACTTCAAAATTTCACATTTCACATTTCACATTTAATTTAAGTTGGCATGATATGATCATGTCGTGCGTGTGAGTGTGTGGGTATGTGTGTGTGTGTGTGTGTGAGAGTATGTGCGTGTGTGTGTGTGTGTGTGTGTGTGAGCATGGCATGAAAAGACATATCTTTTCATAAAGTGTTTTCATCCTCACCATTTTGATTGGCTTGCTGGAGCCCATATGATCATTGTGGGCATTCCAACGTTGGAAATCGGGATACTCTCCTTTTTCCATAATGTACTGCTGTCCCTTGAAATCGGGATGGTCGAAACACACCCAGGCCCCGCTCTCCACGCGGATAGAGTTCACCCTGTTCATGAAACCACGGTCCTGGAAGTTTTCACAGTCTCCAAACACCTCC
The DNA here is from genome assembly GCF_001515645.1 of Sinocyclocheilus grahami. Taxonomy (NCBI): domain Eukaryota; kingdom Metazoa; phylum Chordata; class Actinopteri; order Cypriniformes; family Cyprinidae; genus Sinocyclocheilus; species Sinocyclocheilus grahami. The sequence continues at coordinate 535,906 of NW_015505818.1, forward strand.
AGCCTCTGGCCTGTGAAGCACTTCCCCTCATAGAACACTATCTGGAAGAAGACGGAGGCTTGATTTAGTGACGATCAAAGGGAAAACTCTTGATTTATTAAAGGTTTTTCATTTAACTACAGTCACCGGTGGTGTAACAGACTCTGTGAAAATGAAACTACATGAGTTCACAGTGTGAGACTCATTAATCAGCATCACGCTGTGAACACTTTCCATCTTGTGAAGTTTCTTATTCCATCTTGGCATTAAACCAGCAGAACAAATGGAGCAAATGTAAGTTAGAAAAGCTTGTTTGGGCAACTGCATGAATCATCTTATAGTTTTACTTCTGAATAATTAGTTATGAAATGCCAATCTTAAAAAAAGAAGAATAACTTTCAAACACATTAGAGAAAAATAGGGCAGTTTGCCACAGTAAAAACTGTCAGTCAAATATTATCTACATTTGGTCATATTTGAAAGGTAAACACAAGATCATAATCAAGATCACAGTTTGATTCCTAAGAGTAAATTTGGAAACATGAGTCCAAAAATAAACAGCTGCCAGTTGACATCGCCAGGCTCAACAATAAATTATGTTTCATAAAATGTAAAGTCTTTCATTTGTTGGTTATGCACATGCATTTTTATGCATTGAAGTTTGCCTATTAAACATTTTTGTTGTTAAATTCAGCTTTTTCCCCCCACCATGGTAAAGTTATCTAGCAGGCTACAAAGCTGAGGCTTAGTTGAAATTGCAAAAATAATTTGTGATAATCAGGGAAGCATCAGTTAGAATGGGCTGAAAATCATAAAATAATATAATAATGTTCCATGCAAAATTGGGGTTATTATATATATTTATATAACTTATATTGTTGTATTTTTTTGTAAAGAAATTAGATCCATATTTCTTCATAAAAATAGCCATTTATTATTTAACTTTATTTTATATATTTTATTTAATTTGTTATTATAATTTTTTTTAGTAGAGGACAGTGAAAATATTGACAGAACAGGTAAAAATGTGTACTTATTGTTGAGTTCTGCAGCACCGAATGTGTGCACTGAGATAATGTAAATATATGCATTCATTTAAGAGTGCATTAATTTGGGTGCATGAGATGCATATACTGGTATTGTAGGCATGTAAGTGTACATGCAAAACTACAAACTACATTTGTGCAAATAGCAAATTATGCAAAAAATTTATAATTATGTATGATTGCATAAGTATACAAATATCTATTACATATTACAAAAGTACAGTATATACATGAAACTGTGTCAGCAAACGACAGACAATATACCCTGAAATATATTACTCACCTTCCCTGAATATTGTGACATCGTTCCCTGCCTGGATCCGGAGCAACAATCCAGTGGAGTGAGAGCGAGAAAGAGAGAGAGAGAGCAACCGGAGGGAATAATCCGGACTGTCTGATATATGTGGCCTATACGCTCTGAGGTGTTATCGCAAGGTTTTGCCCACAAAAGAGGCACAATGGAGAGCTTAGTGGTTTCTGCATCATGGACAGTTTCTCTTACATTGCTCTGCTGATATCGGAGTTCAGGAGGGCGAGATGCACAATAGCACAATCGATTGTGTTAAAGCTCTGATTTACAGTCAGTGTTTGGGTGTGAGAACGACTGCTGCTGCTGTTGGCACACAGTCAAAACACAACAGAGCTGAAGAACATAAACATGACAAGAACTACACCACAAGAGACGTACCACAAGAGATCTATCTATCTATCTATCTATCTATCTATCTATCTATCTATCTATCTATCTATCTTATCTATTGTCTGTCTGTCTGTCTATCTATCACTGGTCTGCCTGTCTGCCTGTCTGTCTGTCTGTATGTCTGTCTGTCTGTCTCTCTGTCTGTCTATCTTTCGCTATATCTAGCGTTCTGTAGTTTGATGATAATAGACTTTCACTGAATTTAAGTAAAGCTAAATTTATAATATTTAGTAATCGACAAAGTAACAATAAAATTAAATTAAGGATTAACAATGAGGAAATAGAAAGAGTGTATGAAAATAAATTTTTGGGTGTTATAATTGATCATAAATTATGTTGGAAACCACACATTAACCATGTAAAAACAAAAATGTCCAAATCCATTGCAATATTAAATAGAATAAAACATATTTTGAATGAAAAAACGTTATATATATTGTATTGTGCGCTCATAGTTCCATACATTACTTATTGTGTGGAGGTGTGGGGTCATACTTATAAAACCAATATAAATTCAATATATATTTTACAAAAGAAAGCAATTAGGATTGTTAAAAGGGTTGATTATTACGAACCAACAAACAAATTGTTTATTAATTTACGTGCTTTAAAATTTGTCGATTTAGTTGATTTATGTACATCACAGATAATGTTCAAAGTTTATAATAATTTACTTCCAAATTGTATTCAGAGGCTGTTCAAAATAAGAGAAAGTCAGTATAATCTAAGAGGATTGTATATGTTTAAAAAAGTAAGGGCAAGAACTAATGCAAAAAGTAGGTGTTTATCTGTTAAAGGGGTAAATCTATGGAATACTTGTGATAAGGAATTAAAATGATGTAATTCACTCTGCAAATTCAAGAAAATGTATAAAAATAAGGTGTTAAATAATTATATGACTCAGTATCAATAATTGTGAATGTAATGTCACAATATTGAAGTAATAGCTGGAATGTGTATTTTTTGTTATGTTGTTTTGAATTATGTATGTACATTTGGGGTAATGTTTTTGTAACATGTTTATCTTGT
>NW_015505818.1:539389-542129 GCF_001515645.1 Sinocyclocheilus grahami
TCTATCTATCTATCTATCTATCTATCTATCTATCTATCTATCTATCTATCTATCTATCTATCTATCTATCTATCTATCTATCTATCTATCTATGTGCATACATGCAATTACAGGAAGTTGTTAGGAAGTTGCATACATGCAATTACAACACAGCACAACACCCTGCAAACAGAAGGGCTGCAAACACACAAAGTTACACACATAAAATTGAGAAATATTTTTAATTCTCCTGTGTCAAGACCATTGATTTCACTGTGCTGCATATGACAGGGCTTGGCTTGTTTGCAGAAAGACAAAGAGAGAGAGGAGGGAGCTAATAAGAAACTGTAGGATAAAGGTGAGGTTTCATATAGACATATAGACATACAGACAGACAGAAGAAGAACAGTTTAACTCAGTCCAACACAGTACAAAGGTGAGTTGCACTTTACACACAGTTTTATTTATGAAAATAATTTGTACAGTACATTAAAACATATACATCAGGGATGCATCATAAAGCACAAGATAAAACTTTATTGATCTACTCTGGGAAATATTACGACCTTTGAGTAGAGAGCTGCTTCAGACTAATTACAGTAATGGTTTGTTTTTAGTACATTTATGATGCTTTTGGTTGGTTGTTGTCTAGTATGTGTTTTAATACTGTTTAGATTTATATTCCTACTTTTTAAGTGTAAACATTCAACAGTCGCTTCTCTTCTTCGGTTTGTTTCCCAGAATGATGAAGTTCCTCGTATTGGCTGTTGTTCTCATGCTGGTCGTGACAGGCGGTGAGTGTGATTATGGATTTCCTGTCATAAAACGTACTTTGGATCTATGATGCATTGAAATCATGCTTTCTGTACGTGTGCATTAAAAGGAGAGTTAAAAGAAGATATTTTGAAGAATGTGGGTAACCAAACGGTTGACAGTAACCATTGACTTCCATAGTATGGAAAAAAAATGGCTACCTTCAACTGTTTGGTTACCAACATTCTTCAAAATATCTTCTTTAGTGCAGATGAAGGAAACTCATACAGGCTTGGAACTTGAGGGTAAATAAATGTTGACAGAATTTAAATTTTTGGTTAACTCATGTCCCTTTAAAATATAAATGATTTAAAAAATATATGTAATATACTACCAATAAAATGCAATAGAAGACTATTGCAGGTAACCTTTACATGTAGAATCATTAAAATGAGCAAAATACAGATTAATATGTATTGCAGTTATTAGTGCATATTAGTGCATAGTGCATAGAATGAATGAATAATCTATTAACTTTAAAACCAGTGGGGTCCGAAAGTCTGGAAATACAGTAAATTAAGTTTTAGGATTTAAAAAAATGTAAAAAAATAAATAAAATTTAAAAACTATGTAAAATTAAGAACCCTGTACTGTACATCATCTTTATATATATTTCAAATAAATATATAAAAACTATTTACATTCTTTGATGTCAAAATTGGTGAGTATTGAGATCATCTATTATGCACTGAATATAACCATATGATGCATATGCTTTATGTGCTGAAATATGATTGGATACAGGAACAGAAATTAAAAATTGTTGAACTATTGCATGTATGAGGACAGGTTTTGCATTTCTGGTAGAAATTAAAATTCTGAAATTTTGAACAATTTTAAACAAAGAAATACTATAATTAAAAATATTAAAATATTAAAATATTAAAAATATTGTACTGATTATCTTCTTTGTATCACTATAAATGTCAAGTAAATATACAATTTGAAAAACAGCTAAATTCTTGTGAGCTGAACATCATAAGTCAAAATCCATGCAATAGTGTGAAGTCAAAATCAGTGTGTGATTATTGATTTCTTGTCATAAAACGGATTTCCAGATCATTCATGATGCATGAAATGTCTGAAATGTCAACACGAGAGCAGCAAAAACTCAGATTTAATATCTGTTCAAGTCATTTCGCTTTTCAAGTAAATGTCTCTTGATTTATGCATTTTTAGATAGTTGTAATGAAAAACAAGACAAAATACTAAGAAAAATCAATTAACATGGGCTTTCAGTGACAGTGCTCATAGAAAAATCTCAATAGCCAGCAAATAAAATATGGTGAACTGCAACTGACTGCCATATAATCTTTACATAACATGTTTTTATGTTACATAATTAATCACTGCTAGATCAAGTGACTGCCGTCGTTCATTTCATCTTATCAGCCAGTTAACTAATCCACGGGCAGAGCTAAATTAAACAGACATTAAAACCTTGCGCACACATGTACCTTGGACTCAGAATAAACAGCTGGTCACACTAACTGGAACATTTCAAATTCAGTAAATGAACAGATTCAGACTCTAAACAACCAGCAAAAAGTAGTTAATATCTCAAAAAATTCACATCAACAAACCTCTTACAGACAAATAATAATATGTCTCTTAGTCTCAAACCTGATATTTATCACCTGTCCCATCGGGCTCTTGGGTTCCTCAACTTCGTTTGACACAATATTGAACTTTCCTGCCAATCCTCATAATCAAAGAAAACATTTGTCATTTGTATCAAACTGTCCGTCATCTTCTCGTAAGACTCACTGCATGCAATACTGTTTAACTGACCTTTCTGACCTTTGCTTCAGTGTTAGTTTAGTATAACTGAGATAGCAACATTTCTTGTCATTTTATTGTGTTTTTGTCATATTTGTTAGTTATTGTGTTTTTAAAAAAATCAATTCATTTTTTATAAATTTTTATTTTAGTTATTTTGTACATAAAG
>NW_015505818.1:542139-542884 GCF_001515645.1 Sinocyclocheilus grahami
TTCCAGATCATTCATGATGCATGAAATGTCTGAAATGTCAACACGAGAGCAGCAAAAACTGTCCAAAACACAAAGTCAAAGGCTTTTAGACATACAGGGTTTATGTACATATAAGAGTATATCTGCACAAACAGGAAGTGTGGATTTAAATATTGTCCCGTGTGTTTAAGGCTCAGCCCTGGACTGCCTGCACTGCGTCCCAGCAAAAGCAGGAGGGGCCTGCGAGATCACCACCGTAACCTGCCCACCAGACAAAGACACATGTGCTGCTGCCAAGTTCCGCAGAAGTCCATGTGAGTGATGAAGCCCACTGTGACCATTCAGACAGTAGCTAAGAGCTGCTGCTGTTAACGACATGACATTAACAATTTGTTAAACAATGAAATGTCTTATGGTTTTGTTTGAAACAGACGGTCATTACCAGAAGTGCATGTCCATGTCAGGCTGTGAGATGGTGAAACAGAACGCTTACATCAACATCAAGTGCTGTCAGAAGGATTTCTGCAACACCTTTGACTGATCTGCCGCTGCCATAAATCAGCATGACTCATAAAACAGCTTTCAATAAAATACATTACACATGAATCAAGTTACACATGTATGTTTATGAATGTTTTTTTGGGGGGCTGAATATATAAAAAAGACAATATTTCAACATTAAATTCATATTTGTGCAATGTTACAAAAACAGTCTGTTTCAAGGTGGTCATTAATATTCAAATAAACTATGCATGCTAGCATTTTT
>NW_015505818.1:542894-558905 GCF_001515645.1 Sinocyclocheilus grahami
TTTTTGTTAATGATGTGATTTACTTGCTTTTTAATACAGATATCATACAAATACATACATTCTCACTTCACAGAAAATTTTTTATCTTTGTAAATTATTTGAAAAACATATATACAATATTACCAATGAAATGCAATAGAAAACTATGTACATGTAGAAACATTAAAATGAACGAATCACAAACTGAAACATACTGCAATATTATTAGTGCATATCATTTGCATACCAGTAGAATATTACTAAGACAATACAATGCGGTTACAAAGTCTGGAAATAAACAAAGTTTTAGAATTTAAAAAAACGTAAACAACATATATGATAAATAATTTACTGTATATCTCAAATAAACAAAATAATAATATAAATACAATAATCATTCAGATAAAATGATATAAAATAAAAATATATAAAAAAAATCAAATTTGACTCTGTCATCACGCTGCAAAAATGATTTTTTTGTCTTGTTTTTCCCAGTACAAATTTCTAAACATTCTAACATCAATATACATTTACTCAAGAACCAAAAATGACTTAAGATATTACAATTCAATTTATGCTTAAAATAAGAAAAAAATCTGTCAGTGAAGTTAAAGAAGAAACATAAATCAAAGGGAAAATAAGATATATTTTTGTACAGCCTATTGACACATTTTTTTCTTTTTTAAGCATAAAATGTAGATTGTTTTTCGCTCAGAAAACAAGATTTAATATCTATTCAAGTCATTTCGCTTTTCAAGTAAATGTCTCTTGATTTATGCGTTTTTAGATAGTTGTAATGAAAAACAAGACAAAATACTAAGAAAAATCAATTAACATGGGCTTTCAGTGACAGTGCTCATAGAAAAATCTCAATAGCCAGCAAATAAAATATGGTGAACTGCAACTGACTGCCATATTATCTTTACATAACATGTTTTTATGTTACATAATTAATCACTGCTAGATCAAGTGACTGCCATCGTTCATTTCATCTTATCAGCCAGTTAACTAATCCACGGGCAGAGCTAAATTAAACAGACATTAAAACCTTGCGCACACATGTACCTTGGACTCAGAATAAACAGCTGGTCACACTAACTGGAACATTTCAAATTCAGTAAATGAACAGATTCAGACTCTAAACAACCAGCAAAAAGTAGTTAATATCTCATAAAGTTCACATCAACAAACCTCTTACAGACAAATAATAATATGTCTCTTAGTCTCAAACCTGATATTTATCACCTGTCCCATCGGGCTCTTGTGTTCCTCAACTTCGTTTGACACAATATTGAACTTTCCTGCCAATCCTCATAATCAAAGAAAACATTCGTCATTTGTATCAAACTGTCCGTCATCTTCTTGTAAGACTCACTGCATGCAATACTGTTTAACTGACCTTTCTGACCTTTGCTTCAGTGTTAGTTTAGTATAACTGAGATAGCAACATTTCTTGTCATTTTATTGTGTTTTTGTCATATTTGTTAGTTATTGTGTTTTTTAAAAATCTATTCATTTTTTATAAATTTTTATTTTAGTTATTTTGTACATAAAGTTAAACTAAATGAAAATGAGCAATAATAATAAAATAATTTGAAGTTTTTTTTTTTTGTTTGTTTTAGTTTAATAAACTGAACAATTGAAGGGGAGCTGATGCTAACAATCATATTCATATAAGATAAAAGAAAAGGAAAGCTATTCAAACATGAATCCCCCATCAGGCTCTATAAGAACATCTTGTGGACTATTGTTTTGCATTTTATTTAAATAAAAATGTAGGTTTTGCTGTCATGATGAACAAAATTTTAATGTATATTTAACCCAATGCTGAAAACTTCCGTAATGGACTTGTGCCATATTAAAAACAAGTGGTTTATTGTAGTAGAGCAGGACAGAACAGGATCTTGCTCAAGCACATGATACGATCAGTACTGATGATCTGAAGCAAATGCATGAGTAAACAATGACCAAACACAGTGGCCTCATTTTAGCACAATGAACAGGTTTCAAACACTTTGGGAATTCCTAGTTAATATATGCATGTGATATATGACTCTGATTGTGCAAACTCTGATTTGGTGATGATGCATGCACTGTGCGTTGCAGGATCTGCACTGAAGTGCAACCACTGCGTTCCTCAGGGTGGAACACGCCGCACACAAACTCAAGAGACTCGTGGCTTTGGAAAAGATGCTTGTATCGCGGATTCAACTTCCCTCCCTGTGAGTTTAACCTTCCTGTCAGCTTCCCACTGTAGAAAAATACAAACGCATAACTTTATTTGAAAATGTTAACCTCAAAATTTCAAATTTAATTCACAATTACATTCAATTCAAAATTCACCACAAAACTTGAAACATACAAATATAAAAATAAAAATATTTTTATATAAAAATATAAAAACCAATTCAAATAATCATTAATAAAAATAATAATTTTATCGCAGTGATACTAAAACAACACTGACATGGACGCTAATAAACTGAAGCAGCTGTAATGTTATTCTTTACATTGTAAATGCTCTATTTGTGATTAGATAAAATCATGACATGCATAAATGTCAAATATGTTTTGATTTCTCTGTTTCTTCTAGTCATGGGCTTTCGGAGATGCAGCAGTATGGCAGAGTGTCTTATTCTCCAGAGTAACACCGCCATGAAAGTTAAATGCTGCCATTCGGACATCTGCAATAACATGGTCATCATTTAGACCAACGTCTGTCAACGCTAATAAACCTTTCAAGGTTTACAATATTACAGATGTTCACTACAGTCTTACTTAAAGATTTTGCCCAACAATAAATATTATGATACATAATATGGGTTACTGATGTTTGTGATTTATTTTAGCATTTGCAACAGATGAATGATTGAATATGTGAACAGTTTAAATAAAACGTAAATAATTAAAATGTAAGATTTTGAAAAGATGTACTTTTCTGAAATTCTAAAGTGAAATAAAGTTATTGCACCAGCTAAATGGCCAGTTCCTTATTAATAACAATGACTCTCAAAAATCAAGATACAGATCGTATTGCTTTTACGTGAATAAATACATACAGGTTTCCAGTTTCAACATTTGTTCTTCAGACATTCCCTGTTAAATACATATCAGCTGTATGCAAAGTGACCTACAGTGCTCGACCACTGAAAATGGATTCAACTACTTGCATGGAGCAACACTGAGGTTCCCATTTCTCTGGGATTGAACCATATATGGCCTTAAAAATGAAGTTGCTTAAGAGCCAGAATCTAAAAGAATATTAAGATATCTTTACAAGTTACAAGCACACAAACTATAGAAAAAGAATTTTTTTAGCACTCAGACAGTAAAGTTAGATGCAATTGTTTTTACAGAGGGAAACAATATACATGTCAAGTTTCAACATTTTTTGTTCTTCGTACATTCCTCTTTTAAAGAAGAAGTCTCATCTGTCTGTATGCAAAGTGGCCCACATTTGGGTTTTGACCACTGAAAATGTGTGAAATGTAACAATTTTACTCTTAGAGCCATACTGATATCCCAGTATCTCTGGAAATGAACCTTGAAAAATAAGGATACCCAAAGAAAAGCTTGTCAAGAACCAGAATTTAAAAGGCATGCAACCTTTGGTGGAAATGTGCAAAAAGTGTCACCATTAGAATATAATGCAACAAGGATTGCTGAAGTCAACCGATTCTATTAAAGAGGTCATAATGCCCATTTTCCACAAGTTGATATGATTCTTTAGGGTCTTAATGAAAAGTCTGTAACATAGTTTGGTTCAAATTTATCAATGGTAGTGTAAAAAAATTTTTTTACCCTCTAAAAACAGCTCTTTTCAGAGCACGCATTTTTGTAGCATTTACCTTTAAATGTTAATGTGCTCTGCTGACCCCGCCCCTCTCTTCCATGCCGCTCTCTGAGGGATTGTTTACGTTAGCGCATTCATCATGAAACTTGTTTTTTTTTACCCTCTAAAAACAGCTCTTTTCTTTTCATTTTTGTAGCATTTACCTTTAAATGTTAATGTGCTCTGCTGACCCCGCCCCTCTCTTCCATGCCGCTCTCTGAGGGATTGTTTACGTTAGCGCATTCATCATGAAACTTGCTAATTAGCACATTATTAGGAAAGGCGATTTGCCAAGTTTCGTTAAACGTAATGTAAATGACGACTGCTATGTTCATTATTACATCCAACAACAGAACACCTCAATCGCTTAGTGAAAAGTGACGTGACATGTGACCAAGTATGGTGACCCATACTCAGAATTAGTGCTCTGCATTTATCCCATCCAAAGTGGGTTCTCTCACTCTCTCACACACACGGAGCAGTCATTTTTGCTGCGGCACACGGGGAGCAGTTGTATTGAAGGTGAAGCACTGTACATTCACTCCCCCCACCTACAATCCCTGCTGGTATGAGACTCGAACCCGCAACCTTTGGATTACGAGTCCGACTCTCTAACCATTAGGCCACGACTTCCCCACAAGGAGTCATTCTTGTCTACATCTGCTCCTGCGGTGAAACAAAGGCGGACTGATGACAGCTCACTCAGGGCAGGTCTGAGGTAAGACGCTAGCCCAGTCTGTGCTGAAACGCTACTGTTAATCAAACTAATGTGGGAGGGGCCTGACTGTGTGACGTCACACAGACAGGCATCTGAGATCGGCTCGATTTGAGAAAGGGGAAAACATTTAACCAGAAAAAAAAAAACAGTGGGTGGATTTTTATCATTATAGGGTGGTTGTGTACACACACTGCCAACACACATTTCAGTTCAAACAACTTGTAAAAGTGCATGTAACATTATATGACCCCTTTAACAGATCTATCAATCTCAGTGTAAAAATAACATAATGATGCTGTAATCTTTCTCTTTCACCCTGTATTTTGGCTCTAAATCTCAGGTGAGAATTGTCATTTTGACCCCCCTCTACAACATATTCACCCATGCCATTTAATATTTTGGCTTTCTTCGTCATTTATGTGTCACATCCACAGTTGAACCCACATATAGATAGACTGTTATGCTCACTTTGTGAGGAGTTATGAAAAAGTGACCCATATTGAGAAATATTTCCTAATGATCGTAAAAAATAAATAAAGAAATAAATAATTTATACCTTGGCCTGCAGCGCCCCGTCTGATGTTACTCTCACCTCAAATCTCTACAATTGTCTAAACTGTTCACTGCATACTGTGACCATTACTGTATACTGACACCTATTTGTATAAAGTAGATGAAAAGTACAGTAGATGAAACTGTACACATTATGCAATGTAAACAAACATTTTTAAAGGGGGCATAACACACACAGTTTCACCCAATCTCATGTTAATCTTGAGTGCCTATAGAGTAGTACTGCATCCTTCATATCTCCAAAAAGTCTTTAGTTTTATCATATTTATAAAAGAAAGATACAGCTTTACGATTCTCTCCGGAAAAAGCCGAGCTCCTGGAGGCGCGCCGTGGGCGGAGCTAAAGAGTGACGAGCACCTGAGCACCGAATGCCAACAAAACAGACATATGATGCCGTTTCACTTACCGTCTGCAGTTCTGAATCATGACCGGGATCTTTTATTGCTGGGACTGCTCCATCTTTCAGTATCAATCGATGTGCAAATCCAGTGCTAATCCAGTGTCAAACTGGGCCTTGTTTATAAAACGTTCATCAACAAACACACTTGTGAAACTCTGTTGCTGCCCCGGAAAAACAAACTGTATCCACTGTTTACATAACGCTGGGTTCTTTAGGAAGCTGAACAAAGTTATCGTTCCCTTACAACCAAAAACACAATTCTTGTGTCGTGATCTCGACGCTCTGGTCGATGCGTGCGCGGGCGCGTTCTTCCGGGAGAAATGCCCATATAAGGAGTTCCACCCTCGTCTACGTCATGAAGAGCCACGATCGAAAAAAACTCTCAGAAACTTGTGCGAACCCGGGAAGTACTTTAACAGTGTAAACAACTCTGAATGTATGAAACAGCATTGTACCTCCCCTTTAAGACTACACCATTGTTGCATAATATAATTATTTTGCATGTTTAAGCAAGTGGCAAACAATTTGTCTATTTTTGCTGCATGTGCAATGTGCAAATTTCTTTTCTGGACATCTAATAGAGACTGAATGCTTTAGACCGTGTAAGAATGAACATCTGCTCTTGCCCAACACATCATCCTACAAAACATTAACATTTTATCAAATGTACCCAAGGGTGCAGGGTTGATTGTGACATTGGTGGGGAAACTTAAACTCTTACCTTATGTTCTCAATCTGTCCATGCATCAAATGCATGTCATTAAAAAAGTGCAGTTTGCTGGCATATTAACTTAAACTTCTCTGCTAATTTCAATGGTGTGACCCATTTCAGATGTGGCCAAAATTACAACAACTGTAGTTAAAGGGGGTCATATGATGCGATTTCAATTTTTCCTTTCTCTTTGGAGTGTTACAAGCTCTTGGTGCATAAAGAAGATCTGTAAAGTTGCAAAGACTAAAGTCTCAAATCCAAAGAGATATTCTTTATAAAAGTTAAGATTCAGCCACGCCTACCTAAAACGGCTCGTTCTAACACGCCCCCACATATCTACATCACTATGTGGGAAGATTTGCATAACGCCACCCAAATGTTCACACAAAGAAAGAAGGCGTAACTTTTATTCTCGCTGTAGTATTGTTGTTGCCGCCGCCATGTCATGAAGGCGCTGTGTGTTTCTTTGTGAAAGCAAAACTACTTTGTTCGGCTTTCCAAAAGAGGACGATATCTGCTTCGTCATGCCTAGAGCTGATCCGTGCTGCTCGCTGAGGAAATACATCAACTTTGAGCTGTGGATCGCCGGATCGGCTTTCACCGCGGATGAAGCGGAGTCCAGGCCAGTGTCGTCACATGTGGTTGCCGCAAGCCCTCCGGATGCTCCTTAGTCGAATCCACCGGCCGCGCCGTTCTCAAGCCCGCCGCCTCTGCTAATAAAAACGGTACACAGCCACATGTACCGGTAAACCAATAAAAGCAGCACTTGTCATTTGTGTTTCTAGTTTCTTTGGCCTGAAATCAACACCAAAAAAATCTTGTTTCCAGGATTCCTGTAAGTTCACATGCAGGCAGCATCACAGTATATAAGGGACAAACACAGGTGTGTATGAACCAACTTCTTCTCAGCTCTGCTTCACAGTCAAGGTACGTTTACACACATTCTGTAACTTTTCTTTGTTAAATTCACTGCATTAAGTTTATCATAAGATTAATTTAGCATTTTTAATAGGAGAATTGTAAGAAAATAAAACGAGTTTCAGACAATGAAGAACAGTTTTCTCTTTGAAAGCAGAAACTCTTAGGATCTAAACTCCTTTAGTTCTCTGGTTCATCTAGATAGAATAATAAGGCACTGAAAGATAATTTAACAATAATTCTGAGTAAGTTGTTAAGGTGCAGACCATTTCTCACCTCAAAATCAAAATAATTGTACATTTTGCATTGTGACATGACACATTTACAATATTCTTCTTACATTCTTAGTATTATTATGCAATTAAAAAAATTAAAATTGCAATTATGAGAATCATCCTTTAAAATCAGCTAAATAAATTCAACAAATATTATATTTATTATCATATTTATAATATTATGTTATTATATTTAATATTATAATATTAAATATTATATGCTATATAAATACTTTATGAATAGAGCATCATCAAATTGATTACAATATAAAAAATCCACAATGATACAAAATTATTGAATATTCATAATAATAATAATAATAAAATAATCCAGAACTGTTCTAAAATGTTTTTAAATTTCTATTTTATTAAACAATGTATTTTAATTTTAATTGAACAATTAATAAACACTGAAGCTCAAATGTGTGACCTTTTTTTTAATAATTTTTTTTATGCAAACTATATACATATTGTTGTATTTTGGAAATTGTGTAATATCCTGTGACATGACATATTGTTAAAGCCCTAGTCAGATTAGTCAATTGATTCGTTTTCCACTTTATTAGGATGATGAAGGTTCTGCTGTTGGCTCTAGTTTTCTCCCTGGTGTTAGAGAATGGTATGTTTAAAGCCAAACTGCTGTTTCTGAACGGTTTTAGATAAGAAACCTTATCTAAAGAGTCTAATAATCTGTCATTTAAAGTGTCATAAAATCAATAGTTCATAATCAGCCTAATACCTGTTGTAGGCTTCGCCCTGATATGTTATAACTGCGTCCCCGGGACTCCTGGAGGAAGTTGTGTGACCACTCAGGAAACGTGTGGCTATAAAAAAGACACTTGTGTATCGGCCAGATTCACCATCTCTCCCTGTGAGTTTCTTATCTAAAATGATCACGTGTACAATAGATGTCGCTTTTAAGATAAGCTTTAGGAAGACTTTCACACAAACACATGAACAATGACGCTCGTTTACTTTTATATTCTTTTCCATTCCTCTAGATTCTCACTTCCGGAGGTGCATTAGCATGGCAGACTGCATGATTTTTCAGTCCAGTCCCAGTATTAAAGCCAAGTGCTGTCAGGCGGACCTGTGCAACACCCCGATCTAGGATGGCCGCCTTGTTATTGCTCTGTTACAGGTCAGCAGATGTGTTTTTGCGGGAGTGATAGACTATGCAAAAATCGATTTGTTTTAGATGGAAAGCATATTTGCAATGATACTGGGTGATAATATGCTTTTAAACGCCAATAAGCCATATCCAGCTTATTTTGTACTGCGTAAGTAAACAAATAAAAGTGACATCATTTCCATAGTACATTATGCAATGTGACATTTTTAAAGGTTTCAAAACAGTATGACGTAACAAACGGTTATTCTCCAGAGTATCAATCGAGTTTAGCAATTCTGAACTGATAATAAACCTTTCATGTTTACAATAATATAGATGTTTAGAGAGGCTTCACTATCTGTCTTATTTACAGATTTTGTCAGACAATAAATATCATGGTTTACCAAAAGAATTGATGATGGTGATTAATTTCATTTAATTCATTAAAAAAAAAAATTTCTCACTTTATAAAATAAATAAATATGTCAGAACTGTATGTTGTCACAGACCTTTAATCAGCAGTAAATCAATGTAAGCCTGCAGCTCCTCGTCCAGACAACCTGGTGTCGCTCTCAATCGCCTCAACTATTTAATGCATACTGTGACCATTACTGTACACACAAAAAAAAAGCAGATGAATAGTACAGGTGAAACTGTACACATTATGCAGCGTAAACAAACATCTCTAAGAGTAGCATCCCTTACCATGCCATGTATTACAAATACCATGGTTAAATTACTATAGTTACCATGGTTTAACTATAGTAAGCATGTTTTTTTTTTTTTATTTGTGGTAAAACCATGGTTAATTTTCGTTAGGGATGCTACATTGTTGTTGCATTGCATTGTCATTATGTTGCATGTTTAAGTGAACGGCAAACAATTAGTCTATTTTTCAGTCTCTATTTTGTGTGCAATGTGCGAATTTCTGTTCTGGACATCTAATAGCGACTGAATGCTTTAGAGCACACAAAGGGCCAAAAATCAGACCTGACTGGTGGCCATGGGCCAAAAGTAAATGTTGCATTATATCCAACTATATTATATTAAAATGCACATTTGTAAATTCACTTTTATTCTCTATACGTTTTATTGCAAAGGCCCTGGTTGGGCATCTTTTGCTTTAGACCATGTAAGAGCGAATAACTGCTCACGCGCAACAAAATTATCCAAAAAACATCTACATGGTGACATTTTATTTACCTATATTCCGGTCAGGTTTGCGCAAGCACAGTAAAAAAGATAACAGAAAACAATGAATCTTTGTTGCTGAACTAGAAAAGACCAGAACAGAACAAAACAAAAAGGTTACACAACCACATGGCCCAGTAAACCAGTAAAAGGGACGCTTACTGTATCATCTGAAACTTAAGCCAAGAGCACACAGTGAACAAACACTTGTGTTGTGGTACAAGTTCTTTGGCCAAAATTCAAAACGGAATTTCCAAATTCCTGACAAAGATTCCAGGAAATTTACAGGCAGCATCAGAGTATATAAGGGACAAACACAAGTGTGTATGAACTCACTTCAGCTCAGCTCTGCTTCACAGTCAAGGTACGTTTACACAGCATTACGCAACTTTTCTTTGTTAAATCACACTGCATTATGTTTATCATAAGAATAATTTAGCATTTTGAAAAGGAGAATTGTAAGAAAATAAAATGAGTTTCAGACAATGAAGTACAAATTAACAGTGTTTTCTCTTTGAAAGCACAAACTCTTAAGATCTAAACTCCTATTGTTCTCTGGTTCGTCTAGAATAATAAGGCACTGAAAGATAATTTAACAATAATTCTGGGAAAACTGTTGAGGTGCTGGTAATTTCTCACCACAAAATCAAAATAATTGTGACATATTTAGATGACAAATTAGCTGTATTTCTCCTCACATTCTCAGTATTATAATGCAATAAATGTAAAAATAATAATAATTGCAATTCAGTTAAGAGAATCATCCTTTAACATTAGCAAATTAAACTCAACAAATATTACTGTGCTATATCAATACATTCTTTAATAAATTATAATCAAAATAAATTATCAAAATGTCACAATGTAAAAGTCACAGACACAAACAACATATTTTCATTGAATATATAATAATAAATTGAACAATAACAAAACATGCATTTGAAAAAATATGATCCAGACTTGTTTTAAAAACTGACATGTTTTAAAAGAAAAAAAAAAACATAATTATGTTAGACTCATATGCTTGCACTCATATCGCTGACTACATATAAATGTTTTAAATATTCTGTTTTATTAAATAACGTGTTTTATTTTGTATTTAATAATACAAAATAATAATTAATAAACATGGAATCTCAAACGTGTGACCTTCTGGGTTTGCCATTTTTGATGCACCATTACTATATCTGATGCTAAATTAAATCTGTCTAAGCTTTCATTTTGGTTGAACTACACAGTGCAATACATACTGTCGCTATCCTGTATTGTGATATTTTGTGACACATATTGTTTCACCTCATAGTCAACTGATCAGTTTTCCCCTTTATTCAACAGGATGATGAAGGTTCTGCTGCTGGCTCTTGTTGTTGTCCTGGTGTTGGAGAATGGTAGGTTTATGCTGTCTTATCTAAAGAGTCTGATTGTGCAAAACAATAATGTGTCATTTAAAGTGTCATAAAAAGCATTTTTTCATAATCAGATTAACTGTGTTGTAGGCTCTGCCCTGATATGTCACAACTGTGTCCCCCGCACACCTGGAGGACGTTGTGTGACCACGCAGGAGACGTGTGGCTATAAAAAAGACACTTGTGTATCGGCCAGATTTACAATCTCTCCCTGTGAGTTTCCTATTATTATCACGTGTGCAATGAACTTTGCTCAAAAATATATAAAGACTTGTACAGAGAAAAACATGTCAAGATGAGCAAAGAACGTCTCGGTTACGTATGTAACCCTCGTTCCCTGAAGGAGGGAACGGAGACGTCACGTCGGAGGACCGACGAAATTGGGATCTCGCTTAGAGGGACCTTTTCTTATATATTCTAATCCATTCCTCTAGATTCCTACTTCTGGAGGTGCATTAGCATGGCAGACTGCATGATTCTTCAGTCCAGCCCTTATATTAATGTCAAGTGCTGTCAGACGGACCTGTGCAACACCGCTGTCATTTAAACCCACACAACTCAATGCATATCAAGCCATAAAGGGAAAAATGACCCAAACTGGTAACATTTAAGTAGCGCATGTCACACATATGTACATTAGTATAAGTATTTTTTAACGCAATACCAAATATTAGTTACTGTTGAGTAATAGGATGTTGCACAACATGTAAATTAGTAATAGGGTGATTCTGTAACTATGGGCACTTTTTTCATATGTGTATACTTCATACTAAAACAAAAAATTTGCATGAACAAAATGCTCCATTATGGACATGATTTTGCTACAGCTGTTTATCATTTCAACTGTGTCTTCACGTCTGAGTGTTTTGCTCGTTTGTCACACAACAGATGCAAAATTAATAAACTGTTCATAAATGACCCTTCACTAATGTGCAGTTGGTCATACTGGTATTATATGTTTAAAAAAATGAGAATACTGTGCACAATATAGTGCAGGACTAGTATGGTAGCACTAGTATACAGGTCTGTTTTGAACTGCTTGATTTACACTCTTAAAAATAATGGTTATTTATTGACATTGATTGTTCCATTAAGCACCTTTAACATCAATAGAATCTTTTCATTCCAAAAAAGGGTTCTTTAGATTTTTTAATTAAAAAGAAACAAAATGGTTCTTTTAAGAGTTGTAAGTGTTAATGTTTGATATAATATTACGTATTGCCGAGATTGTTTAATGAACAGTTTAGTTTACGAATGAATCAATAGTTAACCTTACAAGGTCGTTCCATGGTGGTACTCATTCTTACAAAATAATGGTCATTCAGCTGTGCTCTCAGACTGCACGCAAAACAAACATTTTGTACAATGCACCCAGTGAAGTCCGATTCACAAACAAATGACTCTTATGAGCTGGTTCATTGTAGTGAATCAAAAAACATACCAGTGCACCAGTTGACCTGAAACAAGTGACTCTTATGAGCCGTTTTTAATAAATAGTTCAAGAACGAGTTTCTGGGTTGACTCAGTAACAATTCCCTATAAATAGAAAGCATTCACATAGAGAGCTTTCTTTTAAATGTAAGCGAAATGCGTCAAGAAAAATGTAGGCCTGTCAAGCCCTAATTATAATATCAGCAACATCTTTTCAAAATCCAATTAATTTATAATATTGTGTTGTGATAATGAAACAGAACAAATACTCTCACAATACATCTTTTTATATTCCACGAATCTTTCCAACATTCTTTTCTGCACTGTCCAAAAAAGAGATAGCATGTAATTCATTCATCTGTCACAATCAAAACTTGAAGGTCAAGTCACATCCACTGCATTGTGGGATATTGTGCTCTGTTGTATACTGCACACTTCTGGCTTTTACTGCAGGTCATTCTATGCAAACATCAAATTCACATAATGTACACAGTAGACTTACTATATACAGCTGATCTAGTAAAAGTAACATGCATTGGATCACTAATACTGAACCCAAAACAGTCCATTTAAGAGCCAAAGAGAAGCTTTTAGAGCAGTAAATGGCTCATGCCTCTAGAGGGCACTCCATATTTATGGTCAATGTTTCTCCTGGACAGGTTGGGCTTGTGTCGGGATGGTAACCCTCATTCTGCAAACCCCACCCTTGGTAGTTAAGCTAACTCGGGTTAATTAGTATTGTGCTCCATGACTTGGGTGGGTCAGATCAGAGAAACACTGAAAGTTGTTGTATTGATGAATCAGACTGAATGCATTACACTGCTCATGCTGATGCATTTCCTAACAGTTTCTTCTCAATAGATTTTTGTTCAGATAAGAACAAACAAGACACACCTTCATATACGTCATATACTTCATCCTGATGACACATTTAGTTGTGACTGCCTATTTATTTTGTATGAAGTCATAACTTATGTTCTTTCCCACTCTCTGTACTGTATATATTATGAAATATATGAACCAGAAAGGATTTAACAGAGAAAAGCAACTTACTGTCTTGATGTCAAAACTAGGTTATGTTCCTTTGCCCAGTCATTTTTTTTTCTTTCCTTTTAGGTCATCAATTGCAAGATATATCCAGTATAGGTGTGATCATCAGTATCATGTAAAAAAAATATTTATAAGAAGAAAGAAAGACTAATACAAGTGGTATGAGAATCATTAAACTATTATACAGTTGTGTCAGATAATCACTGGGATGGTAATGGCCAAATATAAAGATTATCATCATTATATAAAAGTACTTGACCGCAGAATGATGCCATTGGCCAATCAAGATCTTCAGAGAGATGTGTGAGAATAAGAGATAATCTTTAATGCATTTAGTCAGGTGTTTGCGTAACTGTGAACTTTTTAACTTTTGTGAACACTGAGGTTTTCTCTTCCTATGCAATGGTTTTACGGAAAACCACATATATTACTTAGAAAAGTTACTAGTGACCTGATGAACTTCCTCTGACTTTTCACCTCAATTGCATTCAGTTGAATTTGAGTTAATAGAATGAGGCACATTACAAAGAGCCTCAAAGAACCTTAAAAACAATGACAGCCAAAAAATCAGCAAAAGCTCAAATTTAACAGCTCAATTAAATGAAATGACATTTCTGTGTTGTTGTGGCTTATATTAAAACATGAAATATGGGAACATATCAAAGACATTCTCATTCTATGGACCATTGGTCAAAAATGTGGATACGCCTGTGAGTGCAGGATGATGTCATCAATAATGCCAACTTTTAGTTAAAAGACAAAGCTATCAGACACGGAGTAAAAGCCACAAAACTCCAAATTTGATTTGATGATATCTAAAAAATAAGCTTGATTAAACCGCTTTTGATAGTCTTCAACCCTGATTGTGGTTTTAACTGTTTGCTGAATAATAATTTGACAGAATGCAATACACACGGCTTGTTCCTATTGCATAACACAATGCTGTGGTGGTACTTTAAGGAACATTTACACCCCTTCAATGAAGGCAGGGTTTGATCCAGTAAACTTAAAAATGAATACATCTTGAAAGGGGTGGTGTATTGCTTGGACATTGCAGTTTCACTTCCTCTACACTATTTTTAGGGTTGAAAGGGAAAGTATTGCTCTGGTGCGATAACCCAGTCCTTTCTTCTCTATGAATTCAGGAAGAATTTATAATGTTAGAAATATCAAGAAACATTTCGAAAGTTAAATATCAAGGTTGTACAGTAAGTGTTTAAATACCACATGTTGATCAGTGAACAATCATAAAAACTTTTGGATTGAACAAGTGTAGGGAGACTGGGGACAATTACAGTACATATTTAACATTTTCATCCATAGTTCACATAAAACTACAAATCCACTTAATTTGGTTCCAGGCACATACAAGAAACAATAAGAGTATCATTAAAATGTTTACATTGTGAAAGACTATCATAATTTTAAATTTAATGCAAATCCTCCCATAAATTAAAAAAGAAGAAATGTTTATTAACTAATAGTATTTACTGTAATATTCAAAGTGTAAGAAAATTTGTGACATTGACCATGTAAACTATAAAAAAGGGATTGCCTACACTGAACAGATTGATGATGGACAGATAGTAGACAGATCGATAGATGATATATCTAGGGGTGGGCGTCGATGGGAGTGACCATTAACCAGGAGCGGGTCTGGTAGCCAGGGATGGCACCAGCCCCCGCTGAGATCTGGTTTGCCACCCCAGGTGCCTCCTACCAGATGTCTTGCAATTGGCTTGTTTTGATTACATTTCTAACTGTATCTGGCAGTGGCGGATCCTGGCATGGGCAATATAGGCAGCTACCTAGGGAGGCTTTCTTCTCTTCTATGTACTTAATTTTAGGCGGTTTCTATAAAGTTATCTTAATGACAAATGTCGAGAGCTCAGTAATGTAACGATAGCACATCCATGTAATATGCGAGCACAAGCGATTCCCTTTCATGGGAACTTCGAACTGCATCCTCTAGGGGTCGCTATGGGGGAACGCCTCGTCGTAACCCGTGTCTGAAGCATACATTGAAAAAACACCAACTCGTTGGCCGGCGACAGCCATGACTTCACTACCGGTGCGACTATAGTATAAATAGGCGCCGGGAGCACACATCATTCTCTTCTTCGTCTTCATTGACTGTTTTGTTTGAAGCGGGCATTTCTGTGGTAAGAGCGATCTCTATTCATCTCATTATGGCGAGCACTAGCAAAGCATTTAAGGATGTGTGCATTCGTGTTGATGTTGTTTAACATCTGATGACACACACGATCTATGCGTTATTAGTCCTTGGCGAAGAGCACGCACACGATGCCTCCGAGGGGGCAATCGGCTTGCACTGTGAGCGTTTTTTCCAAGGGAAAAGCTCCGCTCTCGTTTGTCTCTCTTTTCGAGGAAAGAGGGGCAGCCATCTGCTTCCCG
>NW_015505818.1:558992-560515 GCF_001515645.1 Sinocyclocheilus grahami
TGCTCTGCTGGGATCAGCCCAGCAAAAGCAGGAAATGTCTGAGGAGGGCAAAGAAGCTGAGACTGAGCCTCCCCAATCCTCCTGCCCTGCATATGATGAGCTTTTGGAATTTATGGATCGCGCCACGGCGAGGCTTTACTTGCCGTGAAGCGGGTGAAAAAAGTGACGTCGCGAAGTATCTCGATGAACGTTATTTTTCTGGCCATAACCCTCCAGCTCAGGTGAGCCTTCCTTTCTTCCTGTTTTCAATATAAAGATTGAGAAGGAATGGAAGAGGCCTTCTTTTCCTCACTCATCCATCGATTCCAGCATACGCGTTATGCCAACATCGAGGTGATGCGCAAAAGTGGTTATGAGAAGATACCCCTATAGAGAGACGCTGGCCAGCTATCTCTCTATGGGTGAGACGTCCTCTAAGACTCCCCTCCTTGACATCTCGCTCGGATGCCATGGCATACGCAGCAGCAGCAGGTCGGGCTGTCACTTCATTGCACACGATGGTGATGCTCCAAGCACCCCATAGCGACCCCTAGAGGACGCAGTTCGAAGTTCCCATGAAAGGGAACGTCTCAGGTTACTTATGTAACCATGGTTCCCTGAGTAGGGATGAGACACTGCGTCCTCTAGGTTTCTTGTCATGCTGCGGACGCAAGCTTCAGACGAAGAAGTGAATGATGTGTGCTCCCGGCTCCTATTTGTACTATAGTCGCACCGGTAGTGACGTCATGGCTGTCGCCGGCCAACGAGTTTTTTCAATGTATGCTTCAGACACGGGTCACGACGAGGCGTTCCAGCAATAGCGACCCCTAGAGGATGCAGTGTCTCGTTCCCTACTCAGGGAACCATGGTTACATAAGTAACCTGAGACGATTTCCTTTACTCTCACACTAAACTGGACGTGCGCTTTCCGTGTGTGTTGCCCCCTTGGACAATAACGACGACAACCTTTACTTTTCTGAAAATTTATTCGCCCTGTTGATTTTTTCTTTTTGTTTTCTGCAACAGATTTAGGGCTGCAAGCTTTAACATGAACAACATGCCGTTAAAGGGATAGTTCACCCAAAAATGAAAATTTGATGTTTATCTGCTTACCCCCAGGGCATCCAAGATGTAGGTGACTTTGTTTCTTCAGTAGAACACATTTGATGATTTTTAAGTCCAACCGTTGCAGTCTATCAGTTGTATAATGGATGGCAGTGGTAACAAAGTCTATGAGTGTAAAAAAAACATGCACAGACAATTCCAAATTAAACCCTGCGGCTCGTGACGACACATTGATGCCCTAAGACACGAAACGATCGGTTTGTGCCAGAAACCGAACAGTATTTATATCATTTTTTACCTCTAATACACCACTATGTCCAACTGCTTTGAGCACGCGCATGGCTTCCGGTGTGTGAGATGTGTACGCGCTCTGGCGTAGTTTACGAGTTTACGCAAGCACCGGAAGTGATCGCTCGCGGGTATATGTCACTCATTGTTTACACAGTGCACAAACATTGTAGGTACGACGGCTAATCAAA
>NW_015505818.1:566572-574425 GCF_001515645.1 Sinocyclocheilus grahami
TGCATGCACGCTGGTGTCCTCGTGGGTCCAGGAGGGGTGCGTAGAGGGACTCCCGTGCCGCCAGAGTCGTGAGCTGCCGGACCCGCAGTCCGGACGAGAACCGCACCCGTTACACGGCCGTCGGGCAAGGATGCTGGGCCGTCTAGTCCCTTCAAGCGCCGTGAGCAGAGAGAAGGACGAAGCCGCTGATAGAAGCCGCCACCAGACTCCGCCCCTTACCTGGACCCTTCCTTCCTTCCTGACCACTGCCCTTCCCTTCACGAACCCCGCAGCACGACGAGGACACCAGATCCCCTGTTTATTTTGGACACTTGATTCCCTTTTTTCTGGACACTTTGTTTTTTTTCTGTTAATAAACGGTGTCTGTCGTTTGCTCCTCCAGCGACAACACACCCATTAACGTAAACTACGCCAGAGCGCGTACACATCTCACGCACCGGATGCCGTGAGCGCGCCCAAAGCAGTTGGACATAGTGGTGTATTAGAGGTAAAAAAATTATATAAATACTGTTCGGTTTCTGGCACAAACCGATCGTTTCGTGTGTTGGGACATCAATGTGTCGTCACGAGCCGCAGGGTTTAATTTAGATTTGTCTGTGCATGTTTTTTTTACTCTCATAGACTTTGTTACCATTGCCATCTATTATAAGACTGATGGACTCCAACGGTTGAACTTAAAAATCATCAAATGTGTTCTACTGAAGAAACAAAGTCACCTACATCTTGGATGCCCTGGGGGTATGCAGATAAACATCAAATTTTCATTTTTGGGTGAACTATCACTTTAACTGCCCTTATTCTCTAACCTTTTTACTCCCATGTCTTTCTTCACACAGCGCCCCCAACAGTATACATATTTTTCTCACGTTTTCTTTATATTATCCCCTTTACATTACATTAGTGCAAATGATCTACAATAAACAAAGAAATGAAACCAATTAAACAATTCTTTGAGGTCATTACATGTGCACGCTCAAACTTTGTTCTTGCTTCATTGAAGACCAGAAAAGCTTCTTTTTTTTTATTCAGGTGAAGAGTGCTTACCCCACTAATTGGAAGCAAGCTGATTATAGTCAGCCTTCAGTAGTTATTTATTTAATACTTATTTGAGTTAAGTGCGTATTGTAAATATGCATTTCTTAAATTATTTTATTCCGTGCCTTTGTATTTTTGTATAGTTCTACAATAAAAGTGTATCAACCAGAAATAAAAATGAAAATGCGTATAAATAGTACGCCAAATAAAAACGAAAACTCGTGGTACTGATACACAAAAATGGACTTTGGCGTGCATATAATACGCAGTTT
Organism: Sinocyclocheilus grahami; assembly: GCF_001515645.1. Taxonomy (NCBI): domain Eukaryota; kingdom Metazoa; phylum Chordata; class Actinopteri; order Cypriniformes; family Cyprinidae; genus Sinocyclocheilus; species Sinocyclocheilus grahami. Next base: position 567,880 of record NW_015505818.1, read on the forward strand.
TCGCAGGCTTATGATACGATTTTTTTTGGCGTGCATATATGATATGCAGTTTTCACGTACATATGATACGCATCCACCCCACAACCCTAAGCCTACCCATCGCATAGCATTTACACGCCAAAGTCCATTTTTTGCATATCAAAACCACGAGTTTTCGTTTTTATTTGGCATTATAAGCACCTTCATGAGATTTGCATGGAATTTCTATACACTGCGCGATCAATCTATTATTTACATGTTATAATGAGAGGATTCGACTGTATAACTCAGCACAGAACAAAAATTGGTGTGTGTTGTAGCCTTGAGGTATGAGACAAAAACCAGCATACACTTTCATGAGGATTATGAAAATGTTTTCATTTGAGTAAAAAAACCTTTAAGTCCCTTTAAGTGTTTTTCTTCATTGAATATGCACAATTTCTTATGTGGTAACATCTATTTTATTTGATATTATTCAACCCAAAATATTAACCTAATTAATACATTAGGTTACAGTGATAAAATGAAATTTAAGGGTTAGATCAGGTAGAAATAGATAACATTTGCAGGTTAGCACTTCTTAATAGTGTACCATAGATTCTACAATGTTTTTTTCCCCCCTCATCATACTTTTGAGGCAGTGCCCCAGCCTGGCTGCCCCGCATTTAAAATGTTCTAGTCACGCCCCTAGCATTAAGTCGTGTGTGGACAAAATTCGGTCTAGTGTCAATTTGACTCTGCTGGGAGTTTCGCGTACTGCTATATTTAAAGAACACTATCGGAATCCCGTGAAGAAAAAGAGTTTAAAAAAGTAAGTCCAAACTTTTTATTCATTCATGTGTTTGTTCTGTGGAGAAATGCGTCTCAGGCTGTTCAGGGTCCCGTAAGTGCGCTGACCCCTTGGGAGGTTCATCCAAGTTTTAAGGTTCTGAAGATAAGACTATCTCCTATAATTATAAAAAATAATGCGTGTTAATATATTTATAAAGTAGACACTTTCAGTGTCTCTGTGCTTCTTGTTTGGATGACTGATGTGTGAACTTTCAGTACTGAGAAACTAAAACCACACTCACAAACCACAGTTGTTCTTTACTGATGTAGCCTATTTGGTCAATGTGCCTTAAGGATATACATTGCATATATACAGAGGATACACGTTGCATAGTATTTGGACCGAAGCCAATGCTTTTTTGCATTGGAATAATTTCTTATGTTTTGGCAAGAAGCACAGTTAAAGCTGGAGACTGACTGCATGATTTCCAGATGTTTGGGGTTTTTTGCTCTTATGAATTCCAGCTGTACTTGATTTGACAGGGTGGGGGAAAGAAAACCTCTTCACATAGTTAACATACATCAGACCTGAGAACATCTCTCCATCATTCTCTGCTGGTTTCTGCACAAACAAAAGAGACAGATTATGATAACGTCATAGCCATCCTGCTATTTTTCATTTTACATGTATGTTTTATTTATTAATTATCACAATCATCAATTTCTTGGGGCTACTGCATCCCATTTTTTTTTTCCTGGCCACCCGTTTTGAGTCAAACAAATTTTGTCTATTCCACATAAATGGTGTGATTATCATGTGCTCGTCTCCTCATGACTCTGAATGCTGTAAACATTAACTTTTTATATTTTTAGCATCAGTCAAAACAAGTTCTTAAAGACATAGTTCTTAAAAATGGGAAAATTCTGTCATCATTTACTCACCTTCATGGTGTTTCAAACCTTCTTTCTTGTGTGGAACACAAAAGGAGAAATGTTGAAGCATGAACTGGCAACTCTTTTTCATATAAACTTTTTTTTTTTAAAGATGCATGTGTTCCCTGTGATAAATTTGATTGAATTGCAAAACTCTCTGGTTGGATCTGCTTCTCAAACTCCTGCTCTATTGCATTCTAACAATAAGGGTCCAGCTTTGACTGCCAAAATCCACACATACACACACACAAACAGATGAACGCAACCATGTGAACCACAGTGGTGCAAATAAAGAGGTAGAACTGAAGTACATCTGTGTTCTGGGTTGCTAGGGTGTTTTTTTGAGTGGTTGCTAGGTGGTTCCTTTTGCTGGCTCGAGTCAGAAGAGGTGAACTAAGCTATCTAAAATATCTATTTGCTGTGATGTAATAACTGCATGCACAGTCATGTAACTTCTTGATCGGTGATAAACCCAGTCATTCTCTTGCTCAGCATCATAGAAATGACGAAATACATGTCATTGAAGTCTGGTTTGAAGATAATGACTTCATCAGGTGTGAGATGTTATGCTTTTGTTTTGGTCGTGTTACTAGGTTCTTATGCATCCGTATGGGACGTTTCCATGTAAACTGGTGGGCGATGGTCACACCCAATTAAACCTTGTGGTGAAATTAAAACAGTTTGGTGCCATCTAAGATCCCACACGAACACACACTGTTGTGCACCGCTTTAAATAAACAGTTGACTCAGAAATTAAAATGTAAAAATCTATGCCTTTAAAATCTAAATCCGGCTCAGTGGAGTAGATCAGTAGCCTCCCCTCTCATGTGCACATATTTGCCAGCTGCTTGCTCTATCTTTGGCTTTAGACCAGCTGCTGGAGACCTTAGACCTCATACACACAGTTGCAAAAGTGGACACGTACCAGTCACAAACTTCTGAATGTGTAAACATTCTTTGAATGTTTTTTTGAAAGAGGTCTCTACCAAGGCTGCATTTATTTGATTAAAAATACAGTAAAAACGGTAAAACGGTAACATTTTCCTGTGACGCAAAGCTGAATTTTCAGCATCATTACTCTAATCTTCAGAGTTACATGATCCTTCAGAAATCATTCAGTGTTACTGACCCTGAACTTTTGAATGGAAAACTGACATAAGCATGCAGGGGTCACTTTGAGTCATGATTTAGTGTCAGCAGATGTGTGAGAAAGGTATTTGGAGGCATTCTAGCATTCTAATCATAGCTGTCTATGTATACTTGAAGGATTCATTCTAAACATCCATAAATCCCTGTGGAATCTCATGATACACAACACCCAGTGGAAAAATGTGTTGCTTAAAGATTGCTCTTTAATAGCTCATGAGACTTAAATTCGTTTTCAGTTGAGTTTCAGTTAAACGGCAACATTGTGAAGATGTTTCTCCTAAAAGTCCTTGGGAGAAATAAAAATAGCCACAACATACAGTAAGAGTATAGTAGAGCTGCATGATTTGGGGAGAAATACATTTTTTTAAAAAAATATAAATTGTGATTTAAAGAATCCAGATTTGCTGTGCTTGTCTGTACACTGAAAAAAATAGTTTTAGAAATATTGAATTAAACTTGAAATTTTGAAGCGGAGTAACTTAAATAGTACTTTTTGTCTAAATTTACTTAATAATCTTTGTTGTATTTACAACTTCCAAGAATCTTAAACTGAAGGCAACTCATCAGGCCTTGTGAAAGTTCTCATGACATCAATCATGAATGCATATTTCCTAATTGAATAAAACATGTCAAAGCAGATTTTATTTGCTTTCACGTTTGTCCTCTACTCTGGTCTGTAGCCGTAGCATTCATTGCATACAGTCTCCAGGCTTCAGTGACTTACAGTCATCCAGAGCTGCATAGCACACATACTTGGTCTGGAACACATTCACATATACAGCTGCAAACGTATGAGCAGAACTCTCTGTGTTTGACTGTGTTATACTGGTAAACCTAGGGTGACCATACAGTACGTGCCATTTTTTTATTTTAGGCAATATAGAAATCCTGGCCAGGACTCGTCCTGGGAAAGTGGCACGTATGGTCACCCTAGGTAAACCTTTGGAAGTTTTTTAACTAAAGGGTAAACATAGTTAGCTGATGTGTTTAAAAGTGGTCTAATCGAGTGGCTAAATCTGATGGAAGTCAGCAAAATGGGTGAAATTTCTTACAACACATTTAAATGAGAGGATAACTGATCAGTAACATACCTAGAGTAAATTTTGCCAAATTTCTATAGCTAAAGAGACTTAAACAAGCTCTCAATTATATTTTGTTGATGTATTTTTTTAGAGACACAAATGTGTCAATATTTGTTATACAGTAAGTGCATAGATCTAAAAAAGGAATGTCAGATCATTTGGTCTGTTTGAGTTCATATTTAAATCTTTCAATTTGGACTGCAGATGTTTGTAACTCTGCAAATCTGAGCACTATTTGAGACATTTTTGAGATCTCACTTTTCTCCAGAGTTTTAAAAGTGAGATTATTAGGTCTTGAGACAATAATCTGGTAAGAGCAATTCTTAAAAACTCTCAATTTGCATTTAATCTCCTTGCTGCTGAGGAGAAACAATTGAGGAGGTACTGCGGATGCGTGTCTGGTTTATGTTCAAATGAAAGGAACGGGTCTCAGAAATGCGGGCGGCTGGTTGTTGAGTTTTGGAATTTGGTGATAGTGAGAAAAGTCTTGAGAAAACAGAAGAAAACATGTTAAGGAGATGGAAGAGAGCACAAGGCCATTTGGAGGAAAACACATGGTTCTCATTTTCAGTGTTTATTCAATGTCATGCAACGTCAGCATTTCTGTTCCTCTTGATTTAATCTTTTCTGCACCAAAGTACTAGTGATCACTGAACATTTGTGAATAATCACTGATGTATATTTTTATTGTGAAAGCAATACTGGGAAATTACTGTATCTTTAAACAGCATGATTAAGTTTATGGCTCATGACCAAATTACTTTAACAACACTGTGGAGAAACGCAGATGTGTGGGGACTTTTTCTTTCCATGGGGGCTTTAATGCTGCTGAACGTCTTGATGAAGTAACATGGGAGAAAACGTTATATTATGTTATATATAGGGCTGTCACGATTCCTCGATTAAATTCAAGTATATAAGCAATTATAAAAAAATCCTTGATTGCATTTTGCCTGCCTGACCGGCAAAACATTGAAAGTGGCACATTCCACAGACGAGAATCCATGAAAAGCATTATTAGACTGATTTCTAAGGCTGCACGAAATATTAAAACCATATAAAAAGCATAAAAAAAGCATAGTGCTACTGTGAATTCACAAAGGCTGCAATTCAATTAAATAAATATAAGCGCTGCGGGTTTAAAATGCGCTTTATTTATATGCATGCATCTCAGAGCAGCTCCATTGACAGTAAATGCTGCTCCACACAAACAGTTTTCATTTACAGTGGGTATAGAAAAGAATCACCCCCTTTAAAATAATCACATTTTATTGCCTTGCAGCCTGAAATGAAGACGGACACATTTTTTGTTTCATCCAGCTGTATTTACTCAGTGCAACTTATAACATCCAAGTGAAAGATATAAAATAATTTTTTTAAAACTGAATCACTGAACTGGAAAAAGGATCACCCCTTGTGTCAGTATTTTGTTGAACCACCTTTTGCTTTAATTTAGTCTAATGGGATATGTCTCTGTCTCTACTGACTTCATCATCTCTGTCAAGCAGGAATCAGTTTTGCTTGAGGTGCTTTCCTTATGGTTGTCTTTTGAAATATTAGATTAGATGGTTATGGCCACCTCCGTTTTTGTTTTCCTTTGAAAAATGATTGTTTTGATAATAGATTCTGGAAATTCTTGCAAAAAGTATATTTATACAGCCTTTTTAATGAATTTTCCGTTTTAGAGGCCGCAGAAATGCAATCCAATAAGAAGTCTCAATTATATATTAAATAACAATGCTTAGGGATGTGAAATCAGCGATTGACGATTTCACAATACAATTTAAGACAAATAATGAATGTAAAGGTGTCATTTTATTATTTCTCAGACAAAATGCTGCAAATCTTTGTAAGAATTAAAAATGTCAAATAACAAAACTACATTTTAAACAAAGCCCAAATCTAATAAATAAATACAAATAAAAGAAATCTCTTCATATAAACAAACTAAGGCTTTGTCTTTGCTCTTTCCATTTGAAATCAGAGGCAACCACTGCAATTTAATCACAAGCCAAACAAAGATGCTGCATACATGCAACATGAACAGTTTTTGATTTAAATTATATTGTATAATTTAAAAATCAGAAGGGTCTGACTTTAGCTTTGTGAAATTAAGCTACATAAAGCATACCTGCACAAAACAAAAACCGCAGACGGGCTGAATGAGACGCAGATTCACTCTCTGACAGCAGGTGGCGCTTATGGAACAGCAGCGGATACAGCGTTTCCTTGGTTACAGCTGTAAACAGCAGAGTTGCATTTATAAACACTTTATAGGTGTCATATGATGCTTTTTTAAAGATCATTATTTTGTGTATTTGGTGCAACAAAATATGTTGACATGCTTTAATGTTCAAAAAACACATTATTTTTCAAATACTGTACATTATTGTAGGTCCTCTATGCCCCGCCTCTCTCAAACGCTTCGTTTTCTACAAAGTTCCTCCTTCCGACAAGCACAGTCTGCTCTGATTGGCCAGCTGACCCAGTGCATACGTGCGCTCACTCTCTCGCTCGCTCACACACACACACACACACACTGCGCAAAATTCCGCATTTAAACAGTCAATAGCAAATACTTGAACTAATAACAAAACAGTAGCTGATTCAGAAGCGCCAGATTGTCATAGCA
>NW_015505818.1:575612-588455 GCF_001515645.1 Sinocyclocheilus grahami
CTCTTCGTTTTCTACAAAGTCCCTCCTTCCGACAAGCGCAGTCTGCTCTGATTGGCCAGCTGACCCAGTGCATTGTGATTGGCCGAACACCGCAAGCACTCGTCGGAAATGTAACGCCCCTTACCATAATCGCGAGCTTCATCTTTCAAAATAAATGTAAAGACAGAGCCCGAAAGGGGAACAGAGTCGCGTGACAGACACAGTGATGAAGCTGGTATGTGTTTGTGACGTGACCCTCCCTCTCTCTCTCTCTCTCTCTTTCTCGCGCTCTCTCTCTCTCTCTCTCACGTGCGCTCACTCTCTCGCTCGCTCACACACACACACACACACACTGCGCAAAATTCCGCATTTAAACAGTCAATAGCAAATACTTGAACTAATAACAAAACAGTAGCTGATTCAGAAGCGCCAGATTGTCATAGCAAAGTCAGAATTACCTCCTCTCCTAGGTTCACGAAACGGTCGTCCATAAAATGCATTGCTGTTCTGTTGTAAGTGATCTTAAAGATTCCTAAATGCATCTACTTTCGGAAGGCCAAATAAAGTGCTTTTGCTTTCGCCTAGAAACACACAGCGTCTCCCTGAATGGCTGCTTCAACACTAACTGCGGTTACTGAAACCACGCCTTCTTTCTTTGCGTTAACATTTGGGCGGCATTATGCTAATATTTCCACATAGTGAGGTAGATATGTGGGGGCGTGTTAGAACGAGCCGTTTTAGGGGGGCGTGTCAGTCTTAACTTTGATAAAGAATATCTCTTTGGTTTTGAGACTTTAGTCTTTGCAACTTCAGGGATCGTATCTATGCACAATCAGCTTGTAACACTCCAAAGAGAAAGGAAAACTTGAAATCGCATCATATGACCCCTTTAATACGGAGGTAAGATTGAAAGCAAATACATCTAAACTTTTCTGAAGACAGTCAGTTCCCCTCAGAGATACATTCAGATAAACTCCCACTCCTAACTGCATCGCATCTCAACCGACTCGTCACATAAGTTCATATATTTTCAACTAGCTGGGTGTGCATTGTTACATCCCTAACGATGCTGAATAAAAAATGTGGAAACATATTTGATTTACTAATATAGTTTTATCAAATACTATTTTCAAAACTGACTAATCTGTAACTATAAAATGTTATTTGGACAACCAGTTAGTAACTTAACTGCTTTGAGTGAAGTGAGCTATATGTGGTTTGATTCACTAAAAAGCTCATAAGAGTCTTTCATTCAGCAATCGGTTGGACTGATTTGATTGAAAAGAACCTTTTCATATGAGTCATTTGTTCAAGAATCAGACTAATCTGGTTGTGCTGTATGGTTTTGATTGAGCTGGCTCATATTTAGTAGTCCATTCGAGAATCAGATTCAGTTGTGCTGTTTGTTCATAAGAGTTTCATCATTCAGGAATCGGACTAAACTAGTGCTGCACGGTTTTGAATCAATAAAAAGAAGCGGCTCATTATAAAGTAATTCACTCAGTGTGGTTTTGATCCTTTTAAAAGAACTGTCTCACAAGATCACTGTCTGTTTCGTGCTGTAGATTCATTACAGTGTTGCATCTGATAAGAATCATGAGCTAGATAAAACAATGCAATAATCAAATATAATATAAATGATCATGAAATTAAAACTTACTAAATCATATTAAAAGGAGAACTTATTTAACGCATAAAATAATAAAAAAAGAACATACCGGTAGGTTTTACACCTTTTACATTTTCATCATTCTGCATTGATTCGAAGTGTTGAGTCCTTATTAGTCTGTTAGTTTAGTTTTTTGGGGTGGTTCAGGCTTTGCCCTCCTTTCTGCACTGAATGCCAGAGATGTTTTGTAAGGAGAGAGCGAGAGATCTGCCAAATCACCTTTCACTCCAAGCACTGTAAACCTTTTCTGTCTTTGCATTTTGTTCTGCCTTCTCTTCTACAGCTCCACCTCATCTGGCGATTCACATGTCAAATCTATCTTCCCTCTCCCACTCTCTTTCTCTCCCTCCCTGGCCCCTCGTTCACTCCAGGCCCTTCCTGTCATTCTTTACTGCTTTCTTTCAGACTGTTGTTTTATAACACTACATTTTTATGCTCTGGGATTTTGCTGAAAGCTGCTGGCTCATTCCTGTTCTGCAGAACATTGTGAACTCTGTAACCCTGCATCAATGTGCTTTAATTTAAGGAAGTGTTTCAATAACAGGGTGTAGCTGACTTTAACTTGACATAACTTGATTATTTACTCGAGGGCGATACAATTTAGAGGATGCCTGTAAGAGGATTCAAATAAAGAGATAAAGTTAATCGTTGCTTATTGGGTGTTATATAGTTAATTATGAATATTTTTATAACCGTCCGTTGTCATTTTGATATCATGATTTCTGTAACTTCAAATAGTTTGCTAATATTTGCTGATGTTTATACAGTTTTTCCTTCCAAAATGATGCCACTTCCTAGAGGATAGGAGCTAGCTTTTATTAATTAAGGTGGTTTTACAAAAGACTAACTAAAAGCTTATAGGGAAACAAACTATTAATGAAGTGACTAATTAAAGTAGTTTCCCAAGGAAACATGTTTATTTGAAACATTTTGATGAAAATGAAATTTTTTTAGTATTATTTATGTACTATTATAGTATATATATAATTTTTTTCCGTTTTAATTTTAGTAATTTTGTTATGTGCTTTTGTCTTTTTTATATTTCTATTTAGCTTTTATTTTTATTTCAGTTTTAGTCATTTAAACTTATTTGATTATTTGTCATGGCAACATCTATAACTTCCAATTTTTAAAAATCTAATATTTATATTTTATTTTATTTCAACTTTATTTCAAGTAATTAAAGCAATTTTTAATCGTATACTTTTAGATAACTATAACAACACTGTTTTAGAAGTTGGAAAATTCTGCCCTACATTCAGTTAATTGTGGTTGTAACGGGGCTGACGAGACGTGAGACGTGTGGATCCATCTGCAAGCTTTTATTTCAGAGACCTAGTCATAATAGGCAGGGTCGAACAATGGCAAACAGGTATATGGCGGGTAAAACACAAGAATAGTCCTAGGGCTAGCGTAGGTCACTGATCGGCAAACAGAATCACAGGGGCGAGACGAGATGGATAAATCCAGGAAAACAGGCAAAGATCAGAAACCGAGAAAACAGGCAAGGCAAGGCAAGGCAAGGCAAGGCAAGACAGAGACTCGGAACAGGGTACAGGCTAAACAATACTCAGCAGAGAATGGTTGTTTGAGTGAGTGTTATATAGTGAATGTGTGATTGATGACAGCTGTGTGCAATCAGTGCTGTGTGCAATCAGTGCAATGGCTGATGGGATATGTAGTCCGGGATGACATGCAACAGTTTGTGTTGTGCGAGAGTCAATGTAATGGTAAGGGTGACATCTGGTGGTGATTGAACGGAAGTCCATGGACAGGATTTGTGACAGTGGTATTGTTAACGGAAAACTAATCTTAAAGTACTTTTACTATCTTTTCCAGTATATTAAGTCTCAAACATAAACTATAGTAAGTATGAGCCTGCTGTGTTTTTCTGTCTCAATGCTTCACTCTTTCTGGCCTCTTTCCATTACACTTTTCTCTTGCGTGTCTGAGTCATTTTTCCATTCATTTTATAATCTTTTCAGTCCTCTTGTATCTCTTCTGGTCATTTCTGTTACCTCCCTTTCTCCCCCTTTTCCCGTTTGATTGCACCTCCCTCTTGTTCAGACCATGACGCCCATGTCCAGAACAGAGAACATTCCATGGAAGCAGAACAGAGCAGATTCCAGATGTCCTGTGGTGGCTCACGTTGATGACATCACTCTATAACACTGCTTTCTTTTAAAGTGACCCAAACAACCGTATCAAATCCTGGAACAGTGTGTTCATGCTCCCTCATGACTCTGTCTCTCTCTCTCTCTCTCTCTTCAGATGACACAGTGTACATGGAGGGTGAGAAAGAGCTGAAGGAGTATGTCTTAAATGACACTGGAAGAATCTACTATGGCACTGAGAAGCAGATCGGAGCTCGTACATGGAACTTCGGCCAGGTGTGGAAAGAAATAAAGCACTAAGAATAAAGCAGAACAAAGCACTTTCTCAGGGAAAAGCATGCTGCTGAAAGATCCTTGTGAGAACTTCTTGTGTCATACAAGGAAGAAAGCACATTGCAAACCATAACTGAGACACAGATATCAAACATAACGGTTTATGTACACAACTGCCAATGATTGGTGAACTGATCATTTGAATCTTAGTAATTTTGTTATGTCCTTTTGTCCTTTTTTTTTTTTATATGTCTATTTAGGTTTATTTTTATTTCATTTTTAGACAATTTAGTACTTCAACTTAAAGGCACAGTATGTAATTTTTGCCGCTAGAGGGTGCGTATTCAAAATAAACAAATAGACAAAGGCGTAGTTTGATGACTGCGTGTGGAATCATGGGAGTTGTGGTCTTCATCCCCCACAGCCGATGCAATCCGACGGGACTCGGGCAGAAATCATGTTCATGGATGAGCTAATGATTTATTAACAGAGTAGAATGAAGCAGGGTGAGGCTGAAAGCCGTCGAAGCGAAACGAGGCTGCTGAACGAGCGTGACACACGGCTCGAAAGCAGCGGAGCTTTTATTATGCCACAGTCGACCGCTTCCGCTCCTTCCGGTCGTGCGTATGTGGGGTAAAGCAGCGCTGTTTTATCATACTAGATACATTTGAAAGTTCTGTTATAATGCTACTCTGTGCGGTCGTCACCAGTCTATTAAAACGCACAACATATTAAAAGCGTCTTTGGTGTTTCCATGTTTTCTACAAAACAAAAATCAAAGGGTTATGACGTCATTGGCAGGCGACACAATGACACTATAGACACGGTCCGTGTCACTTCTTCGAAACATTTGGGATAATGTAAGTACACAAGTCAGCAAACACTGTTCTAGTGGTTTTTGGATATTTTAATAAAAAAATCGTACATATTGTACCTTTAAATTTATGTATTTTAGCTAGTTGGCAAAGCAGCATTCCTTATTTTCGTTTCTGATTTCAACAAATATTTACATTTTATTTCAGTTACCAAAAACTATTTTTAGTAGTTTCAGTTAACAATAACAATTTTTTTTAATAACAGTTTTAGTTAACAATTATACTATTTTTTTTGTTTAGTTTTTGTTTGTTTTGTAAGTAACACCACATATCACAAAAACATGAAGCATACCCCGCCGGAAAAGACAGCGTATAAAGCACCGAACCACAGTTTGTTTTGTTTCTATGTCGCATTTACAGTAAATCTGACATCAGTTATACCACAACTATATACTGGCTTGGAAAATAAAACTTGATTACTGTGCTTACAAAAAAAAAAAGTGTTAACATTTCAACCAGAATTTGTTTACTTAACAAAGCCAGATTTTGGCAAATTTTGGACCCTGTTTAGACTTGAGATTTTACCTGGTTGTCTCTCTCTCACACCCAGTTTGATGAAGGAATTCTGGAGGCCTGTCTGTTTGTGCTGGATAATAGCGAGGTTCCTCCCTCGGGTAGAGGAGATCCTGTCAATGTGGTCCGAGTCATTTCTGCCATGGTGAGTGCCGCCACATCCAGCAATACTGCTGGAACAGATTTGGTAGAGAGTGCCAGATTATTCTGATACTCTTAACAAAGACTCTTTATCCTCCCTGACCTCAGAAACCCCTAGTGAATTTATTTGATTGCCTGTTCTAGATCAATTCCCCGGATGACCGTGGCGTTCTGGAGGGAAACTGGTCTGGGAATTACGCGGGTGGGATGTCTCCCTCGGCTTGGAGTGGAAGTGTTGAAATCCTCAGGCAATACCACAAAGAAGGAGGAACGCCTGTCAAATACGGCCAGTGCTGGGTGTTTTCTGGGGTCACAACCACAGGTATGTATGTGTGTGTGTGTGTGTGTGTGTGTGCATGTGGGGGTTGGTGTGTGTTTGTGTGTGTGTGTGTGTGTGTGTGTGTGTGTGTTTGTGTGAGAGTAGATAACAGCCTCCATTTGCCATTCTCTACCATAGTAAAACTTGTGGTTAGTGATACAGGATTCCAGTTTGTAGGCATATACACCCTTAAAATAAAAGTTATTTATTGGCATTGATGGTTCCATGAAGAACTTTGACTGTGGGAAAAAATCACAGATAAGTGGAGTACGTATCTAGCCTTTCTAAACCTCGCCCAACCCAATATCAGCAAACCCAAACACAAAAGAGAGCGATTGAGATTGTCTAAAAAAGTGTAGGTGCTCCCCTTTCTTTTTTGCTGTTTATAGAGTCTGTAGTCACAGTAAATCAGATTTACTGTAATCAAACAGAAGTTCAGTGAATATTCACTAAAAATTATATACAGTAATGTGAAAAAAAAGAATACTGTACAAGTGAAATGAAACATATTATTCCTAAAGTCAACATTATTGTCTTTCTTAAAGAGCAGGTCATATGATATTTTAAAGTGTCCTAATATTGTGTTAGAGTCACCTACATCAGGTTTATATGCATCTAAGGTCAGAAAACATTGTAATTTTCTCAGAATATACATTTAATATTAGAGTAATTTGCCAATGCAAATTATCCCGTCCATAAGCTTACTCTGCTCTGATTGGTCAGCTGGCCAAGCCTGCTGTGATTGGCACAGAGAGGAGTCCTTGAGCAAGTTAGCGAGTGCTACCATTGACAAAGCACCTTTGCATAAAACAATAATATAGTGCTATTATCCGTTCTTATAATAATGACATAAAATACAGAACACTTATGCAAGCGAATGCCCACAGCTAAAGTTTAGCTGCTAAACTGTGAACACTTAAAACAATAATGGTGGATACGTTAGCCGAGTGCTAACGTGACTAACTGATGAAACAATACAATTTGTAAATCAAAATATGTCTACTGTAATGTTTGAAGAACGACAGACAAAATAAGCTCTGTGTCTTAAATTTAAAAATGGAAAAGCATGAATTGTTAGTTGATAGTCAGTATGGATTTAAGTCGAACAGATCCACATCCATGGCATTAATGGAGTTAATTGAAAATATTACTAGTACTATAGATAATAAGAACTATGCAGTGGGAGTATTTATAGATTTGAAAAAAGCTTTTGATACAATTGATCACTGTTTATTAATCAATAAATTGGAAAATTATGGTATCAGAGGGGTTGTACTTGATTGGATGAAAAGTTACATAAGTAACAGACTTCAATTCGTACAAATTGGGGAACATAGATCAGAGTGTTTAGATATCATATGTGGAGTCCCACAGGGGTCGATTTTGGGTCCAAATGTATTTATATTGTATATAAATGACACATGTAGGGTGACAAATCTCTTAAAATTTGTGATTTTTGATGATGATACTAATATTTTCTGTGCTGGGGAAAATCTGCAGCAGCTTTTGGAGGTGGTCAGAGCAGAAATTAATAAGATAAAAATGTGGTTTGACTTGAATAAATTATCGATAAATTTAGATAAAACTAAATTTATGCTGTTTGGAAACCGCAAAACTGATACACAAGTAAAAGTAATGATTAATAATGTTGAAATAGAAAGAGTATATGAAAATAAATTTCTAGGGGTGATTCTTGATTACGTGATGACTTCAGGGTGATCCTGAAGGAGGGAACGGAGACGTCACGTCGGAGGACCGACGAATTGGGATCTTGCTTAGAGGGACCAATCTACTTCGAGTGTAAACTAAACGTGTAATGTATGTTAGTACATTCATGTTGATTTATTCATCTTTTTGTGCAGTTAAGTTTAGAAACCAGTCTGATGCATCTGTGTGGGGACGGGGGCTGGAGGCTTCATGGCAATCATAATAGTCATTACAGAGTCAGAAAACACTGATAGAGGCATCTCATAGACAGGGCTCTAGCCCCGGCGCCTGGTCAGGAAATGTCATGTCCCTTACCATAGTCGCCTGCGAGCTTCAGTGTAAATATTGCGTCAAAATCAAATCAATTTGAGCGCGATTTAAACGCGGATGATTGTAACCACTCTAAGTTCGTCTGCCTTGGGAAAGCTAGCTTGTCTCCGACATAGTGATAACACTCGTTGCCTTCTCAAGTGCAGCTCAACCAGGTCTCATCCCATTCGTCGATATTTGTGATATCACAAATCCCGGAAAATATGCGTTGTAGTCCAAACGAGTCGTTCGTTGTAGTTTTTGAAAAGTGATTTCTGTTAAATAAAATATCTTCTTTTGAATTGGACTTTGAGCTTTGTAACTTTGCAGATCTTTTTAATGCTCAAACAGCAACATTACAGACTAACTAAAGTTGAAAAAGTGAAAAAGCATAATAGGACCCCTTTAACTAGTAACTTTACAAATCACAAACAACTGACATACAAGCATTGTAGTAAACATTTTCAGAAGTCAGTCTTGCTAATTGAAGGTTGCTTTCTGTTTTCTACAATCAGCTTTTAACGTTTTACACATCAAAACGTACATGGTCAAATATAATATCGTAGATACTGGGAGGGTATATAATGTCATAGGAATTCACAAATCAACAAAATATGCTATTGATCCGCCAGTCGCAGGCTATCTTTACTGCACTCAGAGTCCTGTGACATTCATAGCTGAACTCAGTTAACAGCACTGTGACCCCCGAAGAGAACTTCAGTTTAAAATACTCTCGTCTGCATACTGTTCATTCCACACACAGATATTAATAGTATTTGACTCTGCATGAGACGCTTGCACTTATTGCTTGACTGTCACAATAGTTTAATTTGATATGATATACCCTAGCATTCAAAAGTTTTTTTTAATGATATCTAAAATATCATATCTAATCTAAAAAAGTTCAATCCAAAAGTATTTAGTGAAAACATTGTGGGAGATTAGCCGAAAGGCTGTCGATTCATTAAATGATGAGCTGTTTCCTCTAAAAAGCTGTTTATTCAGCATAGTGAAGCCTATCCTCCATTGACATTCATTCATTAAAAAAAAAAAAAAAACGGCCTCTGGTCTACTTTCCTACATACTGGCAAACCGGAAGCGTTAGCATTAGCCATTAAGCTTTTTTGTCTAAAGGTTGCAGGCTTGCTTTCTAGTGGCTTTGTTGCTGCTTAGGAAACATTGCTTATTATTATCAGTGCTGAAAACAGTTGTGCTGCTTCATATTTTTGATAAATATATTTGATACATTTAACATTTTTCAGAACTCTTTGATAAATAAAAAAAGAAGAGTTTAAAGAACAGCATTTATTTGAAATATAAACCTTTTGCAACATTTTAAGTGTCACTTTTGTTCAATTTAATGCATCCTTGTGGAATAAAAGCAATAATTTCTTCCAAAAAGCCCAAATGTTTGTACGGAAGGGTATTTTATTATATTGAATATTTAAAAAAAATGAATAACTCATGCTCTTTCTCTCTGTATCTGTCCCAGTATTGAGATGTCTAGGTATTCCTACGCGTTCCGTAACTAATTTCCAGTCTGCACATGATACGGATGTGTCCTTGACAACAGATGTGTATTTTGATGAGAACATGGAACCAATCCATCATCTCAACTCGGACTCTGTATGGTGAGCATTTGTGCTTTTTCATGGAATAAGTCCAAGACTGCTGTTGTATCGGTATATCATTACTCATTCTTTAATTAAGTCTTTCTGAATCCCTGATTTCCTCTCTTTTCTTCTGTTGTTCCTACAGGAACTTCCATGTTTGGAATGACTGCTGGATGGCTCGTTCGGATCTGCCTCCTGGTATGGGTGGCTGGCAGGCCGTGGATTCCACACCCCAGGAGACCAGTCATGGGACGTTCCGCTGCGGCCCGGCGTCACTGGCCGCTATCCGCTCTGGACAGGTGTACCTAAAATTCGACACACCTTTCGTCTTCGCTGAGGTGAGTCCAGACACATCAATGTTAAAGGGGTCATATGATGTTGCTAAAAAGAACATTATTTTGTGTATTTGGTGTAATGAAATGTGTTTATGTGGTTTAAGGTTAAAAAAACACATTATTTTCCACATACTGTACATTATTGTTTCTCCTCTATGCCCCGCCTTTCTAAAACTCGTCGATTTTTACAAAGCTCATTGGTCTGAAAAGCGAGGTGTGCTCTGATTGGCCAGCTATCCAGTGCGTTGTGATTGGCCGAATACCTCAAGCGTGTGACGGAAATGTTACGTCCCTTACCATACTGTGATGCCCTGTCCGGCCGGAGCGACGAGACAAAAACATTAAAACCCATTACAAACGAGGCATTTGTTGCATCCAGTGGGGACATAATTACGTATTATAATGACTTATACTGTCTTTTTACGTGTTGCGTTGCATCACGCCGCGTAAACATAAAACCATGTCTGCATTTGTGATCGGAGAAATGACAAACACAAGCCCTACTCTACACTGCTCAAAACTCACATTTGAATCATCAGTGGCACATTCTTTAAATATGGAAACATACTTGTAGGTTCAGGAAGTGTTTTATTTGTGTGTGTGTATTTCTATTTGGCTTTTAATTTTTTTTATCTCTGTTTTAGTCCTTTTTATACTTTTTTAGTCATTTTATACTAATTTTTAACAACTTAAATCTTACTTCATTTGAGTTAGTTGCCAAGGCAACATTTGTAATTGTTGTAAGTTTTTCTTCTAATATTCATATATTCATTCTTTAAATATGGAAACATACTTGTAGTTTCAGGAAGTGTTTTATTTGTGTGTGTGTATTTCTATTTGGCTTTTAATTTTTTTATCTCTGTTTTAGTCCTTTTTATACTTTTTTAGTCATTTTATACTAATTTTTAACAACTTAAATCTTACTTCATTTGAGTTAGTTGCCAAGGCAACATTTGTAATTGTTGTAAGTTTTTCTTCTAATATTCATATATTATTGCATTTCAGCTTTATTTGATAACCCAAAATGTATTTTTAATAGTTTTTGGTAACAGTTATAACACTGGACATCACATTTTCGTAAGTTTTCTAGTCCTATTGGATAGAATCACCTTGCTTTCATTTTGTCTCATTAATTAAGAAAAATAAATTGCTGTTTCATTCTGAGTATATCACAGTACAGAAGATAAAAGACTTGTGGATGCTGTTAAATGTGAATATACTACAGGATAGACCGGTCCTGATGTGCTGGCATTCCTTGTTATTTTTTTTCTTTATACCCTCTGTAAGATTCAGTTTGAAACCTGCATTTATCTTGACAGTCATGTCTCTTTGAAGGAGTTTCAGCTTTAAACCTTGTGCTTTTTCTGCTGCAGGTGAACAGTGATAAGATCTACTGGCAGAGGAACCTGGACAGCACCTTCAGTCAGATCCACAGTGAGAAGAAAGCTGTCGGTCACTGCATCAGCACTAAGGCGGTGGGCTCCGACGAGCGGGTCGACATCACACACCTTTACAAATATCCTGAAGGTGAGAAACACACACTCTTTCACACATTTTAAACATCAATCTCAGTGTCTCGTTTTGCCTGTACCCATCAGAAACACATGAAATACAGACTAGCAGCTGTCAAAAGAAGAGGCCCTGAGCAAATATTACTTAATATACCAGGGCCAATATGTACATAATGATGAAATAACGTGATGTTAAAATTATGAGAACACTCGTATGAGAAATATATTTTAATATGAGTGAATCTCACAAAAACTGTGAAGAAATGTCATATTACTACCGCAAATCAAAAGAAAAAAAGAAATACATTTTGCTTAAACATTATTTTTTTACATTGCGATTTTCTTTAATAAAAAAGCTTTATTATACAAGATGTTATTTAAATTATTTTAATGTATTATTTATTATAACACAATTTTTTATTGAATATACATGAAAATATATACATAAAAAAAGAAAATGATTTATTAGCAAATAGAAAAATAATAAAAATATTTTTTTTTACCTTTAGGGAACAATATAATCTTTCTTTGTGAGATGTATCCATACAATCAGGAGTTAAATTCATGTTCTTTGTCAATGCTGTCTTACAAGAGCATATAACACCGAGCAGAAGTGATGGCTAGGACAGAAAACACAATACCCGTTTGAATCAGCGATAAACGGCTTAACTTTCCTCTGCCATAATCACTCAGCCTTTTCACCAAAATACCTGTCATTATCTCCAAACGGGTAGTTTAAACTTAACCGAGTTCCACCCACTCAGCTACACACAAATATAAACAAACGAGACAATAGACTTAAAGGGACAGTTCACCCAAAAATAAAAATTCTCTCATCATTTACTCACCCTCAACTTGTTCCAAACTTGTATGAGTTTCTTTATTCTACTCAACAGAAAAGTGTACATTTCGGAAAATGTGGGATATATGTACATTCCTTTTTTTAATCCGTCACATCAGACTCGGAGGAGGAGCGTATCGCCGTGGAAACCGCCTGTCGCTATGGCAGTAAACCCGACGTCTACTCCAGTCCCATTGCTGAGGACTTGCGGGTGGAGGTGATGATGGAGGGAGAAGGTCCACGCATGGGAGGAGACGCTCAGCTGAAGATCGTGGTGAAGAACACCAGCTCTCAGCCGCGCAGAACCACCCTCCACAGCCAGGTGGCGGTCATGTACTACACCGGCATTCTGAAGGACACCGTGAAGAAGGACACGCTTAATGTGGAGCTCAAGCCACAGGAAGGTGAGTTTGGGTTTATTCGGAATGGCGTACTAGCATACTATTCATACTACAGTTAACTATGCAAACTGTGGGCAGTATATGATGAAAGCTTTTTCTGCCATGAAATAAAAATATAAAAAAGGTAATTGCAACCTATTATCTCACAATTCTGACTTTTACTGTATATATATATATATATATATATATATATATATATACACACACACACACACACACACAATTGAACGTTACACACTATTT
>NW_015505818.1:593249-616510 GCF_001515645.1 Sinocyclocheilus grahami
ATATATATATATATATATATACACACACACACACACACACACAATTGCAAGTTACAAACTAATTGTGAGTTTATCTCGCACTTTTGAGTTTTTCTCTCAGAATTCTGAGTTTACATCTCACAATTTCACACAATTAAGTGTTTATATCTCACGATTGCAGGTTATAAACTTGAATTCTGAGTTTATGTCTCACAATTCTGACTTTTTTTCCATAGTATACACAGTTTCCGCTTTCATTTCTAATGTGATAAACCACATCAAACATATTTTCTCATTGTATGAATAAAGACCGCCAAGGCTTTTCCATATAAAATATATGCTAATCACATTCATTTAATTTATTTTTATTTGTAGTCATTTTTGTACTTAAACAACACATTCATTTCTGAAATAACTTGATGCAATTTGCTGAATTAAGCTGGCAACATAATGAGGTCATGTGAAAGTTTATCACACCTTTATTATTGCATATTGTATACTTGTAATGTTTAAAATTTCATGAAAACAATAATCCACTCACATTCGTATTACTTTTGTAAATGCATACATATTTTTTTTACTGTAAATTTAGCTATTTTAAATAAAATAATAAAACATTAATAAACAAAATAATTTTCTTTTATATGTATTTATATCAAATTGTAAAAACATAACCATTGCTGTAATTGTCTATTTTACATCCTTTAGAAAATAACTCAAATTTGTATTACTGCTGTAAATAAATGTATCCATATTTAAATTGCTACTAAATTTGCCATAAAATATTTCTTACAACCATTTTAAATTCAATAAATAAATAAATAAATAAATCATATATATATATATATATATATAACATTTTATTAATTATTTTATTTATTTAATCCATATAGCATTTAAAAATAGGCAGAGTACAGTATATACTGAGGGATGTCACGTCTAAAGCTCATAACCATTGCTGATAATCTCTTCATGTCTATTTTACGTCCTTTAGAGAAGATCATTGACTGGGTGCTGCCATACACGCAGTATCAGAATCAGCTGGTGGACCAGGCCGCGCTCATGCTGACCCTGTCAGGACGGGTCAGTGAGACCCAGCAGGTTTTGGCCAATCAGACCAGCTTTAGGCTCCGAACACCTGATCTCCACATTGAGGTGAGACATCCAGAGCCGTCAGCTGCTTTTACCACTGTACAGTTGTGTTTACTCCCAAATTTGACCACAATAATACTTTGCAGATACTTTTATTGCATCTTAAAATTGGAAAGGGTTTGTAAATGTGCTTTGTTTCTTGTTGTAGCCTATAGGAGGGGCGTGTGTGGGCAAGGAGACGTCCGCGAAGATCACCTTCACAAATCCTCTGCCTTGTACTCTCCGTAATGTGGTTATCCGAGTGGAAGGACTGGGGCTGAGAGACCTCCATCCCATCAGAGTCGGGTAAGAGCCTCACAATTCATCAAGATTAGTCATCCTGACTCTTTAGAACGGAATGTGTGCAGGATTCCCATAGAGCACAAAGTTCCCAATAGGACTATTATGACTATGGACTGGATAAAATGCCCCTGTACATTTTTTTTTAAAATTTTAAAACTGCTCTCTGTGATTTCCCTATTCCAGTATAATACAAGTAGAGTTTTGTTGAATGTTGCATAATATCCAAAAAATAATAAAATCCTGCAGGAATTTCCATTAGGATCTTGGTTGATTTCCTCTAGAAATAGTTAGAAATAGTTCCGAATTATGGTTCAACTTTACACAGGATCCAGTGTTATTAATTAAAACTACAACTAAAAAGATTAAAAAATATTTTCATTAATTGGAATAAAGCTGAATTAAAATCAAATAAAAAAAATAGATAAACTGAAATAAAATAAAAGAGTTTAAGTTGAAGTACTAAAATTACTAAAACCTAAACTAATATAAATAGGAAGCTAAATAAAAAAAATATTTAAATAATATACTAATGAAAACAAAAACTAAAAAAATCTAAAAATAAAATTACTGAAATATAAACAAAAATGAAAATTAATATATAAAAATACCTAATTCTAAGTATTAATAAATACTATAAAACTATACTATAATAAATATACAAACTATAATACAAATACATATTATAATATAAAATACTAAATAACACTGACCTGTACACAATTCAGTTCATTGCTCTTGCTCTACTAAAATTGTTAAAACTGACATAAATAAAAATTAGATATTTAAAAAATATCTAATAAAAATGACAAAAAACACAGAAGAAAATTACTAAACTTAAAATGAGAACTGATCATATAAAAATGAAAGCTAATTCTAAATATTAATAAACTCTTCCATGTCTTCTCTTTCTCTTGTCTCTCAGTGATGTGAGCAAACATGCCAACGTGACGGTGACGGAGCACTTCATCCCCACGATAGCGGGCAAGAGGAAGCTGGTGGCGTCTCTGGACTGCAAACAGCTGTCGCAGGTGCACGGCGTGGCCGACATCGATGTTCACGAGAGCCAGTGAATTCAGTCTGCTGTTCAGACTTCACAGTATTATATCTGCATTATAATTGCACAAACCATTTTTAAGAAGTTTATGCTGAGCCATATGGTTATGTCTTTAAAGAAATAACCCTCTTTTTCACATAAGAGCGCTCCTACTGTATGTCCCTAATTTGAAGTTAGTTTTTATTTCATTTTAGACATTATTTATTTAAAAAACTGTATTTGCTTTACTGTGTGTGATCAAGTGTTTCTATTTGCCACTGAAAAAAGTAAGCTCTTATATATTAACACATGGTTATTAAAATTTTATTTAATGACTGTTCATCTAAAATATCGTAATTGTTGTTTAAACGATATGTGATGTGAAAATGATCAAGTATATTGCAAAAACCAAACAAAAACACACCCAGAAAGTACACGCATACACTATGAGATGCAGTTTAGATTAATGCGCAAGCATATTTAGAGTTCACACTATCACTGCATGATTTATTCTATTAAAATACATTTAGAATTCCCTCAAAATTCAAGACAAGGGGGCAAATATGTCCCTGTATGACTTTTATATGTCTTTTATATTCAGCTGGTACATTTAATATCACACAAAGAGTATTTTTTTCTCCAAATATCAGTACGATTGCAGATGTGATATTGATTTTATAAAACAGTCCAATAAACAAGAAGTTAATATTAATTGACTTACTGTTTCAAACGAAGCCACAGCAGAACTGTTTTGTGTCTCCGAGCAACACAACGGTGTTTGAACGAATCAGTTGAATGAATGACTCAATGACTCACTCATGCAGTGATTTTAGGTTTATATTTAAAGTACATTTTCCCTTTCCCCCCAGAATCATTTCAGATATCACCAATGAACGTTTTGTTTTTAAAACATCAAAACATTAATTATGCATTTGTAACTGCAGGTTAAATGCATTAAACAGCCTGTGTGAATGCATCTAAATGCCACTCCAGATGAAGCTTCTGTGCCACCTCTGCATTGCAACCACAAATTTTGTTGATACTGATTTCATTTGATTGGTAGCAGCACTATAGTGTCTTACTATTTCAATTGCTTGATTAAATGTACGAATTTGACACAAAATATGATGCATACATTTAGGTTAGAAAAATAAAAAGTGGCCTTATAAAGGTCAAAATGCACATAAAAAGTAAAAATCGATGTAAAATTATTGGAAAAGTAAATGTCTGTTACTCCTGCAAACTAATATGAAGAACATCAAAAGCTGTGGGAGTCAGCTGTCCACGGCAGTCCAAAACCTGCCAAAATACCAGCACAATAACACGCTCAGCAAAATAGCGTCTAATTATCATTATCGTTATGTTTTGTCATTATCGCACACCCCTAATATGAAGACACTTACACTTCATGGCATATTAGGTTTTTATGAAGGAGATAAAAGTAGTTCATGTATGTTTGTATTATTTACGTTATGTTTTTTTTTCTTTAAAAAACAGCATTTTATTAACACCATATTCTGTTTTCTGTGGTAGTTTTTTTGAAGATGTTTCTTTCGCCTGCTTGACAAGACTTGTGTGTTTGATTTGGAAAGATGAAGTAAAACACTCCCTTGTGTTTGAATTGAAACAAATGTCTTCTGTGATGAGATGAACCTGTTGTTGAAGAGGTTTACTGAACAATCTGCTCACACTAAACACCTGTGCCTAAATTAAGAGTGTTGCATTTCAAATTGTTTACCACACATTAATTCACTCATGGATACCATAGTGTTTATATAAATAAATAATGTATATATCTAAATTCTTATCCTTTTCTGCATTACACCCCTGCTTCAACTTGTTTCCTAGTCTGGCTTAAATAAATATATAAATATGTTTACAATGCCACAGCAGCATACTATTTATACTATTTTTGCAGTATGGAATCTATGGTCTATGGTGTATTTTCTGTATTTACCTGTCCTGAATAACCTACTACATCTGTCAAGATGTACAAGAATAACACCGCAGAGTACTGTATATGTGGTATCTCGCTATGAAATGCATTCTATTTCTAGAATGACGAACAAGTCAGAAATATCAGGTATGATTTTTTAAATCATAAACCATTTTATATTGATTAGACTGCCATGCTGGCACACAAATCATATTTGTGATGTAGTAAGGCCATGCTACTAGTATAGCATACTTCTGTTTGAAACATTTATTGTTGCATACTCTTTCACTTGCCAATTTTACAATAGTAGAAACTATACTGTATATAGTATATAGGCAAAAAGCAAAATGGTGTGTCTAGCGCCTGGTACTGTCACTTATTTGTAATCACAAGAGGAAAGAGAAAAGCTCCCAGAAACAAATTAAGAGTGCTGCAGAGATGACGTGTTTTATTGGGCCAAAATCCAGAAAAAAAATTTCAGCACTAGGGTCTGTTAAAGCGGTCATGAACTGCATTTTTTTTTTTACTATTTCATAATGTTCTCTGTGGTTCACTTATAATGTTAGTGTGATTTTACATTAAAAAAACATCATCATTTAGAAGTAATAAGCTATTTTCTATCCTGTTTTTGAGCCTCTCTGCAAAACGGTCTGTTTTTATAGGAGGGGTGCATTCAAGACTCGCAAGTAAACGCCCACTGCTGTGATTGGCTGACAGTTGCAGAGGCGGGCTTTCGCTGCACTATTACGTCATAAACTGGCACATTCCAAAACGAGCCGTTTTCTGAGCTTGGTTACAGGAAAAGCTGTTTTTAAACTAACAAGAAAGTTTTGAGTTTTGAAACTTACAGGATGACCTCTTATATGTCAAAAGAGCAAGAGAAATTTGATTTCTCAGTTCATGACCCCTTTAAGACAAGCTCAAGGTATTTTAACCTTTATTCTACAGCATAATATACATCAGTGATACTCTATTCCTTATTTTTTTAAGCTTTTATGAGTCTTGAAAAAGGTGGTTGCAAGTGGCTAATTGGGACTGCAGAGGTTGTTGTTCCTTTATAGCTTAACTTTAGCCAATTGCTTTTGGCGATTGTATTTAGGCTTCAGGATTCATAAAAGTTGTTAATTTTTAAAGATTATCATGATAAACAAAACGTGTAAGAATCACAGACTTGGATCAGGGTGATGCCACACTGATGTGCAAATAATTATATACATAAAATGCTTAAATAAATATACAGTACACATAAAAAAATAATCACTACAGCAGTACAAAAAGCCTATAAAGACAAGCAAATAAAGGCACCTCTTATTAAATGTACACCAATGTAATGAGATCTGGACATTATAAAAACAGAAGATCGTTTATAATGCTGAATGAATTATTAAACATCTCTTCTTTTAGTCGATATGACTGTCCAAACACTGTCAATGCATTCATGACACAGCATGACTTTCTCAGTGCATCACTGAAAAGAAATCTGAATGAAACATCCACCTTATTTTTTCCAAAAGAGCGGGCCATTTGTGAATTTTAGGAGTCTGGCTGATTGGCTGACAGTTGCAGAGGCGGGCTTTCGCTGCACTATTACGTCATAAACTGGCACATTCCAAAACGAGCCGTTTTCTGAGCTTGGTTACAGGAAAAGCTGTTTTTAAACTAACAAGAAAGTTTTGAGTTTTGAAACTTACAGGATGACCTCTTATATGTCAAAAGAGCAAGAGAAATTTGATTTCTCAGTTCATGACCCCTTTAAGACAAGCTCAAGGTATTTTAACCTTTATTCTACAGCATAATATACATCAGTGATACTCTATTCCTTATTTTTTTAAGCTTTTATGAGTCTTGAAAAAGGTAGTTGCAAGTGGCTAATTGGGACTGCAGAGGTTGTTGTTCCTTTATAGCTTAACTTTAGCCAATTGCTTTTGGCGATTGTATTTAGGCTTCAGGATTCATAAAAGTTGTTAATTTTTAAAGATTATCATGATAAACAAAACGTGTAAGAATCACAGACTTGGATCAGGGTGATGCCACACTGATGTGCAAATAATTATATACATAAAATGCTTAAATAAATATACAGTACACATAAAAAAATAATCACTACAGCAGTACAAAAAGCCTATAAAGACAAGCAAATAAAGGCACCTCTTATTAAATGTACACCAATGTAATGAGATCTGGACATTATAAAAACAGAAGATTGTTTATAATGCTGAATGAATTATTAAATATCTCTTCTTTTAGTTGATATGACTGTCCAAACACTGTCAATGCATTCATGACACAGCATGACTTTCTCAGTGCATGATTGAAAAGAAATCTGAATGAAACATCCACCTTATTTTTTCCAAAAGAGCGGGCCATTTGTGAATTTTAGGAGTCTGGCTTCCGGTCTCATCCACGTCCAGCTATTTTCAGCTGTGCAAAACAGCTCGTTTTGCTGCATGTTATTGTAAATCGGTGTGTCTTACCATATTATTTTAATGTATTATCTTAATTATGAACACACTGGCTTGTAGTGCAAACAGTTTTACTGTTTACTGCACGTTGTTATTCTTCTGGTTATTTCGCTACAGTGGCTAATGAACCGGAAGAATAAGATGGATAGGTTAGAAAATACAAATACAACCAGTTTCCATTGAATCCTGCAGTATAATCACTGAGCCTTTCCACATTAAAGGCCACAAACAGTACAATCTGAATATGAAGCGACAAGGTCTGAGAACAGCTTAGCTTTTAAATGTTTCTATCAACCTGATCCCACAAACACGGGACAGACCTCTTTCAAAAATATAGACACCTGCACCTACAAACCAATGTGCATCATATTTAGTCAACTGTATTACAAATACTCTCAACTACTCGGTTGAACTCTTCTGGCTGATCGGCGTAGACGTGATGGGAAGCATCTTCGATCAGCTGTAGAGAGAAACTACTGTCATTTTTAATATTTCCAACCAATGAATTTAGAGAGTGTCCTGCATTGCAAACACAATAATTTCTCACTGTGACGCTGGTGGGGCTTTTGCCTCTGATCTGAACGACTGTCTTTCCAGTGGATGGGTCCACCCAGGACAGCGCGCCGTACAGCAAGCTGACGGGCATCGACGGTGGCAGCAGATGAACACGCTGAACCATCGGCCTCTTGGCCCAGCCGATCGACTCAGACATGGCTTTGAAACCCACCTCACCGCTGGGAGGAAAAGACAAATTCAATATACAGTTTCTTCTGCATCTTCAGGAGAATGCATCTGTAGAAAGACTGTACCTTGGGTTCTGAGCGTTACAGTGGTAAATGTATTGCATCATAGTGTCGTCTTCAAACAGATCCTCAAACTTCCTCTTGAAGTCGGGACGGAATCGGTTGACCAGCCCTGGACCTGCATGAACACATGTGACGTGATGATGTCTTGAATAACTTGATTTTGAAGTATCATCAACTTCAAATCAAAGCAAATTGCTCATCTGCTCATGTCCCAAAACCTAGTACGCTGCCTACACAGACAGTATTTTAAGACATTACAATTAAGAGAAAAGTAGCATTAGATACCCAGATTAAGGCATAATCACATGTATGATTCATGAAGAAGTCAAACCCATAATGAACTGTGACGAGCACAGTAAAAAATTCAAGATGGCAGAAGAAGCAAGAAAAATGTTGATATACTCAATTTGAATTACAAATCAGACTATTTGACTTTTTAAGTTATATATTTTTATAATTATTACAGAGAAGTGGTTCTCAATATATACATTTACATTTTTAATCTAACTAAAATGCAGCAGCTAGAGTTCTTACTAGAACCAGGAAGTACAACCATATTAGTCCGGTTCTGTCAGCACTGCACTGGCTCCCTATTGAACATCGAATACATTTTCAAATCTTGATAATTACTTCTAAAGCTCTGAATGGTTTAGCTCCTCAAGCTCTCTTATGTCAAGCTCTAAAATATTATATCAGGTAGAAAATGCTGCTATTTAAATCACAAACTAGAAAATGCATGCATTATTTCAATTAATTTGAATTGTTTTAAAATGAATAATTATGAAAAATGATGAAACTATATACGTATTTCTAAGACTTACATTTTTTTATTTCGGAGTAAAAAATAATTAACACTAATCACAAACATAAAATAAAAAGTGTAAATCATAAATCATTTTTATTTATAATTATTTTATTTTACTATGCTCACACTCCTAGTTTTTGTAAATAAATTTTTTTTAAATCAGCAGCCTCGTCTTTATAGCATAAGTATCAGAAATCTTGGGGGTTTTTACATTTGTGACCTTGGACCACAGAACCACTCATAAGGGTACATTTTTCTAAATTGAGATTTATGCATCACATGCAAACTGAATAAATACGCTTTCCATAGATGTATGGTTTGTTAGGATAGGACAATATTTGGCCGAGATACAACTATTTGAAAATCTGGAATCTGAGGGTGCAAAAAAAAATCTAAATATTGAGAAAATCATCTTTAAAGTTGTCCAAATGAAGTTCTTAGCAATGCATATTACTAATCAAAAATTAAGTTTTGATATATTTACAGTAGGAAATTGACAAAATATCTTCATGGAACATGATATTTGCTTAGTATCCTAATGATTTTTGGCATAAAAGAAAAATTTATAATTTTGACCCATACAATGTATTGTTGGCTATTGCTACAAATATACCCCAGCGACTTAACACTGCTTTTGTGCTCCAGGGTCACATTGTTTTTGACAATGTAGCTTATTTTTATTACGGTCAAAGTCAGTAGTGAGTTGCATGTCCTGTGTGCTTCATGTGAG
Organism: Sinocyclocheilus grahami; assembly: GCF_001515645.1. NCBI lineage: Eukaryota > Metazoa > Chordata > Actinopteri > Cypriniformes > Cyprinidae > Sinocyclocheilus > Sinocyclocheilus grahami. The sequence continues at coordinate 602,435 of NW_015505818.1, forward strand.
GAGTGCAGCTTATGAATATTGTTCCAGATCAGTAAAATATGAGGTTACTTTTCAGTTAGTATGCTAGGTTTTGGAACAAAGTCGCTGTCATCATGGTGCTGATACTCACCCCAGGGTCCGGCTGCTCTGAAGACGGCCAGCGGGTTGAAGAGCCTGAACACTGACACCAGAGCTTTCACCCAGCGAGGCGGTGAGACCCTTTTAACCTCTGACCCTTGACCTCCTGACCCCTCTAACTGAGGCTGAGGTTGCTCAGGGAAACCCCACGCGTCCACCAGGATGAGGTGACTGACTCTAGTGGACAAAAACACAACTGCTGTCAAGATCGTGTCATTCGTTATATTAACAATTATAAAATGGTCCACAAAGTCTGACAACCAAAAAATGTCCAAGACTTTTTGTCTTCATTTTGAACAATATATTTATTGTATTTACACACACATATATATATATATATATATATATATATATATATATATAAAATCATGTATATATCAATTATATTCATCATAAAAAAGTAACTGTGTGTGTATATTTTATATATATATATACAGTGGGTACGGAAAGTATTCAGACCCCCTTAAATTTTTCACTCTTTGTTATATTGCAGCCATTTGCTAAAATCATTTAAGTAAATTTTTTTTCCTCATTAATGTACACACAGCACCCCATATTGACAGAAAAACACAGAATTGTTGACATTTTTGCAGATTTATTAAAAAAGAAAAACTGAAATATCACATGGTCCTAAGTATTCAGACCCTTTGCTATACACAAGCACATAAAAGAAAAAATGTTTTAAATAAAGATTTAAGTAATGTTAGGAGCATCACTTTATTATAAAATAATAATAAAATGTTAATGTCTATACTGTACACGATGTGAATCAAAGTTGACATCAGCACTAAAATTAAAATTTCAGTTTTAAAATTAAAAACGCATACTCCAGTAATCAATAATAAGACAGAAATGTTACGTTTGGAGAATCACTTTATGATAAAATACTTTGCTTTATTTATGCTCTGTACTGTACATCATATAAATAAGAGGTGCCACTGACATTTAAATAAAAACTTTAATCTATATTTATTTATATATTCCTATAACCAATAATTAGACAGAAAGGTTAAGATGTAAATTATCTTAGGAGCATCACTTTATTATAATTGTCTATTTATGGACTGTACTGTACACCATATGAAAGGAAGCTGCCATTAGCATTTACATTTATATTTATTCTTAAATTTAAAAAGTATCACTCCTATAAGGAATAATAACACATAAGGGTTCATCTGTAAATGATTGTTATTTAGTTCAAAAAACGAGCCATAACTATAGTGATGTAAACAGCTCAGCATGACTTTGCATAACGTTATGCCATCACAGAGCATGTATGAATTATTCTATTACTTCATATCAATCATTCAGTGCAGGCATTTTGAAATATGCGCATGTTAAACACACAGTGCGTTTCATAATAAAAGGAAACCTAATGTTACATCTCGTGTCTGTAACGTAATTATGATTGTATGTTCAGATTCGGTACTCACTCTGTGTCAGTCTCGTCTTGCATTGCAGGAGACATTAGTATGAAACATAATACAATAACAATCCCCGACGACAGACTGGCATACCTTAGATTCGTGCACTAGTGTTTGTGTTTTGTAACACTGACGTCAGCGTCTTTAAAGGAGCCGCGCCACAAAAATAAAAGAAACGCGTGAAATGTCATGAAACAACTCTTATCTTAATTTGTGAGCCTATTTATTTTTGTTTCAAACAGTCAGTGTACTAATGAGGTGATACTCTTGAATAGTATTTGCTCTGCACTATTTGCACTATTTTTTTTATTTTTTTTTATTATTATCTGTGTTTTTTTGTTCTGTCACTGTCACTCTGTTGCACTGTGGGAGCTTCTGTCACGAAAACAAATTCCTCGTATATGTAAACATACCCGGCAATAAAGCTCATTCTGATTCTGATTTTATTGGATAATTATGTTGTTGTTGTTTTTACAATACTTCTTTTGTTTCACAATTGTCTCCGGTTGTTCTGATTGGATTTTACACTGGGAGAAAATTGGGATGTGTGGTTAGGAGTGGAGTATTTCATTTATTTGCATTAAACCAGTGGTCCCCAATCCTCCTGGTCCTGGAGAACCCCCAACACTGCACGTTTTAGATGTCTCCCTATTCAAACACACCTGATTCAACTCATCAGCTCATCACTGAAGACTCCAAGACCTCAAATGTGAGTGTCAGATAAGAGAGACACCAAAAACGTGCAGTGTTGGGGGTGCTCCAGGACCAGGATTGGGAACCGACACGAACGTTACACGAGCACCGGAACTAAAGTTCACCTGCAGTTCCAGTGGGGAACATTTAGAGGACGCACACCTGTCTCTCTCTTACACGTCAGTGATTTCCAGGGTTTCTGTGCACATTTCCTGCAGAAGTCATGTCTAATTCGGTATTTTCAGTTATATCGCGTTTTGTGGAGGAGTACAGGAGCAGCACACCGAATAAGCTGAAGATGATCGACGCGTATCTGCTGTACATTCTGCTGACCGGAGTGTTCCAGTTCCTGTACTGTGTGCTGGTGGGAACGTTTCCCTTCAACAGCTTCTTATCTGGATTCATTTCGTGTGTGGGATCCTTCATTCTGGCTGGTATTTACACTTACTTAATCATATATATATATATATATATATATATATATATATATATATATATATATATATATATATATATATAACAAGAATCAAAACATTTATGTATGTATTTTATGTTCTGTATTCATTGCATGTTTGTTTGGAATGTTGGCATGTTGTGTGTCTATAACATCATATTTAAAAATGTTTTTCAGAATATAATATCACTGTATCTTTAATGTGCGCGCGTGTGCGTGTGCGTGTGCGCGTGTGCGCGTGCGCGTGCGCGTGTGCGTGTGTGTGTGCACAGTACACACACACACACACACACACAAAATTGTGTTTTATACATTTATTACAATTATAAATAATTATTTAAACATGCATTGTTTTTATTATTTTATACTATATAATATATTTGCAATATAGTTTGTTGTTTATTTATTTGAGTGTTATGTCAAAAGCAGACATGAAACCATTAAAAACAGCAAAGCTAAATAATAATTGGTATGGGTCAAACATAATAACATCCATTGTTCTCTAAACTTTAACTGCTTTCACCAGCTTCACCAAGCGATGTTCATATTTCCCGGTCTTGTTTGTTGATCATTTGTGTCTTTATGTTCTTCTATCTTCAGTCTGTCTTCGCATCCAGATCAACCCTCAGAATAAAAGAGATTTCCTGACCGTCTCTCCTGAGAGAGCCTTCGCTGATTTCCTCTTCGCTCACACCGTTCTGCATCTAGTGGTCGTCAATTTTGTTGGCTGAAGGAGAGCATCTGCTCTGTGCCGCTTACAGCAGGTGGATGTGTGTCAGTAACACCTAATCAATGATTTCACTTCACTTTCATGTGTCTGATGTTCATGTTCACACATAGCATGATGCATACCGATTATGTCACAACTTCTCACACTTGACAATCACCAGAATGGCTTACTGGTATTTTATGAAAAAGTCCTGTTCATACATGACCTTTTAACTGTGATTTGTGAATACTGTATGTGTCAAAGGGGCTCATGCCTCATAGTTCAGGCAACAAAAAAACAAAAGGAAGCCCCAAAATAGCAGATATGTTTCCTTCCCGGGATCCTTTAAAAAAATAAACTCTATAAACTGCTTGCTCAGTATAAACTAATTTCTTGAGAAGCTCTCTAACTGACCGATAATAAACCCTCAGCTGCCTAATATAGAAAAGTGAATAGATAGATCAGTACATACTTCCTTCCTCCTTTGTCGTGTATTAATTTTTGTACAATGAAATGCGCAGTTGCACAGAATTGCCTGAGGTTAACATACATTGCTTTATATTTTGTTTCGTGTTCCTTCAAGATAGGCTTTCAGTTGCCATTCATTTAGAGATATATACATCTGATGTAAAGTCATTATCATCAAATTGCCAATAAACTCTTTAAACCCTTGCAAAAGACACGTATTTGCATAATTAGAGCTGGACTGATGCATATCGCCAATGCCGATATTACAGCCATCATTTGGCATTTTTAAATGATCAGCATTGGCCAGTTCGTTTTTCTGTTTGGCCGATAAGTGTCGGAGACACTTTATTTTGATAGCGATTGGACTTTTATTTTGGCAGCAAAATTAGTTTGCAACCAGCTGGAGAGGCTGCTCACTGCAGAGCCATTCCCCTTGTCCAAATACCCACACTTGCGGTCTTGGCCACTTGAGAGCGCGTGCGCTCTTGAATTTAGGAAGTAAGTGCGCAAGACTGTCCCAGGTCTTAAAAAAGCCAAAGCGCAGTGCCCTTAACGCACACTAAATCCACACTATCTCGAATACCGCTCCGGAGCGCTATTCGAGGCTTAGTGTATCCCATCATGCATCATGTTCTGGAAATAAATCGTGAGATCTTTTGCCGAGATCTCGCGAGAGGTCACGGAAACCTTTCCAGTGCAAGTTAAATATTAATATAATAATTAGATATTACATATCATTTGGTAGAAAAACCAAATGTTTTATTGGTGCAAAGATGAGTTGTGGTGATATTTATTTTGTACAACATTTGCAACTGATTTTTATCACGTAATTAGAAGCACCACAAATTAAAATTGTCATGATATAGGGACGACTGAACAGACATTTAGAAGTTGAATTTAAAATGCAAAGTATTTAAAAATTAAAATAAAGCTATGTAAACACTTGCATTTTTACAACACTACAAGTGTGTCCCATCAGCTAATGAAAAGTTCGACACACACTTGTGGTCTTCATGCTCATTTGAACACTTGGGCCAAATACAGGAAATACGTCATATAAGTGGTCAAGTGCAAAGACCGCAAGCGTGGGTATTTGGACAAGGCTATTGTGAGGAGCTTAACATCCAGCTTCCCCTCTCCGGATGTAATGGGTGCAGCTAGACACTCCAAACACACCTAACCCTACCCATACCCTATCGCTAAATATAACTCCACCCATTACATCCACAGAGGTGGAGCTGGATGTCATCCGGCTCTGCAGTGAGCACTACTTGTGACCAGCTCTGATGAATCCTGTTTGTTTTTCACAGATATGAAGACCAAACGCTGCAGCTCAACTACAGAACAGCTACAAACAAACAACTGTCTGCAGATCTCTCAATGTTAATATACGTTTTGACAGAATTGTCATTTATGATAAGTTCTTGTCTTGTTCCTTCATTTTTCTACTTTTGTAAAATTCTCTGGAAGTGGTTGAAACAAATGAAATGCCTTTAAAAATTCAGTGATCCTGTAGTGTTTTATTCAATGTAACAAATCTAGGTAATCACATCTGAAGTAAATCTTTGTGTTTGAGATTTTGTTACAAATGATATTTTTAAAATATAAGTAACATTAAAAAATAATAACCATTTTATTTTATGAGTGTAAATGAAACCAGAAGCAGAGTTTTGTATAACTATAGGCCACAGTCTCTATATATTAATTTAGCACTGAACACAATTGCAGTATGGTGCTGCACAAATGGTTAAAAAAAAAAACTCTCTTATCCCACATCTGGACATAGTTTAGGCAGACAGGATTGGGAGTGAATACAGAAATATTCCTTCTCACAACAGCTGTCTTTAGGAAAGAGCAGCGACTTGTATCCTGTAAGATGTTTGACCTTCTTTGCAAAGAATAAAACCTTTTGAAGACAATTGAGAGTGAGTTTGTCTCATGCTGATGAGAGTCAATTTGATTTTGCCCCAACAGTGACGATACAGCAGCTGGAGATGAGAGACTCTGGTACTGGTGTGGAGCTGGTCAACAGAAGGTGGCTGTTCATTTGTTAGTTACACCACGAACCACACACATTACAGCTGACATCCATACTACAAAAACATAGTGTGGAGGAAATTTTATTTTCTGTATTGTTTGCTTCACTGTACTAAGTGTTCTTTAGACTGTCTCAGTTTGCTTCAGTATGCTTGAGTTTTGAGCTGAGAGGTAACAGGAAATCTATTTGTGTATGTTGTTGTTCTGTAAGTTTATTAACAGAAATATTATTTTAGTTTCTTAAACGTCCTGGCTACTTAGAAAATGATTTGCATTAAATTCTTAAAAACTCATCTATTATAAATTTATTGAATTAATAAGATTCTGTTTTCCTTAAAGGGGTCATATGATGCTGCTAAAAATCTCAGGATCAGGAAATGGTCCTCCATAAAATGTGCTGCATTTCTAGTCGTGTCCATTTTTGGAAGGCCAAACAAAGTAGTTTCGCTTCCACAACGAAACACAGCGTCACACACGACGGGCTAGAGTGAGCAGAGGCCGGGGGCTAGAGTGAGGAATGGCCGGAGGGCTAGAGTGAGCAGAGAACAGTGCGGCCGGCGGATTCGACGAAGGAGCGTCCGGAGGGCTTGCGGCAACCACATGTGACGACCCCGGGCTGGACTCCGCTTCATCCGCGGTGAAAGCCGATTCAGTGATCCACAGCGCAAAGTTGTAGTATTTCCTCAGCGATCAGCACGGATCAGCTCTAGGCATGACGAAGCGGATATCGTCCTCTTTTGGAAGGCCAAACAAAGTAGTTTCGCTTTCAGAACGAAACACAGCACCTTCATGACATGGTGACGGCAACAACAATACTACAGCGAGAATAAAAGTTATGCCTTCTTTCTTTGCGTGAACATTTGGGCGGCGTTATGCAAATCTTCCCACATCGTGACGTAGACATGTGGGGGCGTGTTAGAACGAGCCATTTTAGGTAGGCGTGGTTGACTCTTAACTTTTATAAAGAATATCTCTTTGGATTTGAGACTTTAGTCTTTGTAACTTTACAGATCTTCTTTATGCACCAAGAGCTTGTAACACTCCAAAGAGAAAGGAAAAATTGAAATCGCATCATAAGACCCCTTTTAACCTCATTTAGCTTTAGAATAAAAAGGATGCATTCTTATGTTTCTGGGCATTTTTTGTTTTGTTTTGTTTCATTTTACAAAGAAAAAGCAAAAACATCGAGGGACAAATGAATTGAATGATAATCTCACAGTCAGTGCAGTTTGTCTCCGTTATCTTACCATCAACATTAAATAAAAATGTTTACATTATTTACATTCTTAATGTACGTTCCTCTTCTTTTGTGGAAGTATTATCAGTGTACATTATTCCAAATTATTAAAAAAAAAAAGGTTAACCGGTTCATTGAAAGATGATCATTCTTCACTTGGAAATAACAAGAAACGTTATGCTATCTATGCAATGTAGTGGAATAAAAAGTGAGATATTATGCTTTTGAATATAGTGAAGTAAATTCCTGACTAAATGAATTATTCCTGACTAAATGTTGTAAAACTAATGCTTCAAGGAAAAAAACATGCATACAGTTGCTTTAATAAGAAATGACATAATGGAGTACAATGTAAATCTTTACCGCAGAGCCACAACTCATGATGATGTTGTGTCTGGTGTCCAATTGTGATTAAATGTTTTCTGCTGTATTTGATATTGTTTCACTCTGATGTGTCCATGGAGAGAAGGAGACTATAAGCATGCCTCAGTGATTTTCCTGAACGCTCCAGCTCAGGCCCAGATTCTCTAACAAAGGAGCCTCATGATGGGAAACACCAAACTCATGGATATTCATGATGATGAAGAAGATCATAAAGTGAACTGATGGACACTTTGACTCTTTAAGTCTCTTTATGAAGTCTAGAGAATCCTGCAGACTGGAGAAACTGAAGACTGGTGTAATATTTGACATTCCTTCACATTTAACAGGAAGATCATCTTTCATTGTAATGCATTTTTCATATTGTGTATTTCATGTTTATCAAGCCTTATGAGTGAATTGTGCGGTGTGAAGATGTTTTTACCATGAGCAATTATTCTCAACTAACAGTGCAGAAAATGTGTGAAAGAAGTGTGATGTTTACAGAAGCACTGAGAATGTACCCATATCTCACTGTTTACCATAATAGAGAATATTTGATCTCTTATGCGTTTTATCAGCATGTAAATGGTGAAAAGCTTTTGTCCACTATTAATCTCTGTACAGAAACAGTGCTTCATTCACATCCTGTTTCAAGTCCTATTAAAATCTTTATTTGAAGTTGTTTGTCACGTACTGCATATAAATAAATGTAAGAAGCTCACTTCAGCAGTGACCTATTCCAGTAGTTCTACAATTGTAAAATTAGAACTAGAGAACGAAATAGCGTTAATACCCAGAAACCTCAGAGGAAGACACTTTGATGTCAACTGCATTGCACGTAAAATAAATTATTTTTATCATAATAATCTTAAAAGTCTCGTCCAAGTGATGCATTTGTAACGTGATTTTTGCAGCATTTGCACTCAACAATTATGACATTTTATTGTAAATTAAGTTTTTGTGACATAAGCAACTGAAGAGCACGGATGCAGGAAGTGAGAGTCTGAGAACGTGATAACTTAAGATCATATGCTTCTCCTTGAGTGATAAGCTGATTCTGTGGCATTATCACAAAGAAAATGTACATGATGAAGATGCAGGGAGAAGAAACATTGCAACGTTTTAACAAAAGGACTGTCAGTTTGAAGTTCATGGTTTTTTTCCTTTGGCTCATAACAGGCAAGTGTTCTGTATTTGTAATGGAGTTTATTCATACAATTAGTTGACATGTTCTCGGTCTAAAACTAAACAGTGTTTTGATCATTCTTTTATAATTACAGACTTTTATATAGAGAAAATAATTTCTCATGCCATGGATTATTTCATGTTATCATATAGTGTTGTCATAATTTTGACTTGGAGAGGATTTATTTTTCTTGAAAGTGCTAGTTAATGTTATTGCATTGGAACAAAATGAATTAGACTAAAATGCCTAAAACTATCTACAAATAATATTTTTTCCACTCAAAAACTGGGGTGGATAAGCTCAGATCAATAGGTTAATTCCAAAAACAAAACCTGTGCTAACTGAAAGAAAACAAGTTGACAAAACTGACTGAATTTAAGATTTGATGATAATGTAGCTTATTGAAATATTTCATCAGTATTTAAAAGGCTGGTAATGTCTTCTTTTTTTTTTTACCTCAAATTAGTTCAAGGATTTTCAGCACAGTACAAGGGTTAAAATGAAGGTAGAAAAGTGGTTAAAAAGGCACAAAAAAAAACTTGAAAGAAATAGTCATCAGTCACAGTACATAAAAAAATGCATGTTACATTCATATTAATTTAATCTAGAATCTTGATTTAAAAAAAGTCAAAGTACATGATTTGCATCAACTACCTGTAAGTTATAAACTTAAATACTAAAAGAAAACTTAAAATAATTGTGCTAAAAAGTGTAGCATGTATACATGCATCTAAATAAGATTGTTATTATCATTAACACTGACAAAAAACTCAAACTCAAAAGTTGATCTTTTTTTAAAATCCAGGTCCTGAATGCATAACAGGTTCAGCAAGCAGACTGTTAACGGCTCAGACTGGAGGATTATCATATATCATTATTCCATGTTATTATAACAGGAAATACACTGATCACAAAAAATACTGGTGCTTTGATGCCGGGTCAGCATACAATTACTGCAGTATTCTGGCATATGCTAATGAAACCAAAGGAAAAGTGTCAGTAATTGATCATCCAGATCAGAGTTTCTTTACTGTGACTATGAGAAACCTGCAGTATGAAGACACTGGAACTTATTGGTGTGTTGTGGAGATTGGAGGAATATTTCAACTAGATGAGAATGAGCAGCTTCATCTGACAGTTCAATCAGGTATGAGACGTGTTTCACATTCAGTTGAAAAATTTGACTAATTCCTCAGAAATCACAATCCTAAATGACTGGTGTGTGTGTGTGTGTGTTCAGCTCCTGATGTGTCTGTGGTGAGCAGCAGTGTATCTGGACATGAAGGTGGTGATATCAGTGTTCAGTGTTTCTATAGTTCTGGATATAAGGATAAACTCAAACAGTGGTGCAGATATGAAGATCAGAGCTGTTACACTGTGGGGAGGACTAACACATCCCAGAATTCATCAGTCCAGATCAGTGATGATGGGAGAAGATCCTTCACTGTGCTGATGACTGGACTGAGACTGACTGATTCTGGCTGGTACTTCTGCTCTGTAGGAGATCTGCAGGCTCCTGCTCAACTTAATGTCTCTGGTAAAACTCAGTCACTAATCATATCTACACAGCATTTCTTGATTGAAGAAAAATAAAAATTAAACTAAAATATTGTTTCATTTTTTTCCTGTCTCTAGAAAATCCAGAGGTTTCTTTTCTCACTGTCACTGAACCAAAACCAGGTTATACAGACTCTTACTGGAGTTTATGACACAATTATAATAAATCATTTTAATAGTTTCTTAATTTTTTATTTGACAGAAGCTGTGACCACAGAAGGATTTGCGAGAAACAGGTTAGTAGCTTATTAAAATATTAATCAAGATTTAAAATATTAAAAATCAATGTTTTCTATCATGGGCTTGATGCTTATATTTATGTATCTGTACAATGTAGTTTAATCCATTGTCTTTCTTAATATGTTGTCTATTTTTGTATCTAGTGTTATTGCTTATTTTTTGTCTTCTAGTCAGATTTATTTTTGTTAATTTTTCTCTTGTTGTTTCTTAGCAGAGATGCAACTGCTCTCTCATATACAACACCAGTTTCAATGAACACCAATCAAACAGTGAGCAGTGAAGAGCAGCAGAATAAGTACTGAAATAAGATGTTCATTGACTAAATAGATTGAAACACCAAAATGTTTCTTTGCCACAAGTTTTTGCAGCAGTGAACAATGTAGCCACTCAGAGGTATTTAAGTTAGTCGAGTCAATTCACTTTTATTTTTATAGCACTTTATACAACAGAGATTGTTCACAGTAAAGTAACAGTATCAATTATGCAGACTTCAATAATGAGGCAAATCCAAATTCTGTAAAGCAACAGTGGCAGAACAATAGTGCCATTATTCAACTTCAATCAGTTCAGTGTTTCTTCAGTTCACTTCAATACCTGTGTAAAGTTCATCATTAAAAAATTCAATTCAGCAATATAAGCAGCTTTGCTGAAGACAGTGGTGTTGTAACTCAACTTGAGTAATTTAGGTGTCCATTCAATTAAGTTGAATTATAGTGTTGATATTGCAGAATCCATCAATTCTGAACAAATTCTATTCTGTTATAAGGAGGAAACAATAGTGTCATTATTCAGCTCAATTCAGTTCAAGATTTGTTCTCATCCGATAGTGCCAGTGCTGTCAAATCGATAATATTACTGAATATAAAGTGTTTTTTAAAACCTCAACTAAGCAAGTCAAATGTGTTAGTCACCCAGCAAACACAGAACGTTCCCATACGGTTCCATTTTGGTTGGTTATTTATTTATTTTTGGAGAATTCTGAGAATGTTCTCGGTTTGTTCAAAAACAAACCTACCCAATATGTTGCAGACAGATTTTGTGCATAAAGATAACCTATACAGAACATTCTCTAATGGTTATTTTTTGAGCTTTATTTTTTATAACCATACAATAATCTTCCCAGAACTTTGCAGGGAGATTTTGTAACAATCCAAAGAGAACCAATGATTTTTCATGCTGCTAAGAGGACCAAAGGCCACATACATGCTGCAAAGTTTTATGAGTGACATCCGCTTTTATATGCAGGATTCACTCTCGAAATTGCAATGGTTAGCATATCGATAAACATAGCAATGGGTGGCACAAAAAAATTACATGTCAGAATAGAAAATAGATGAAATAGAAACATTTTTCTAGTCAGAAATTTCGAAATTCATGCCTTCAAAATGCTGTTGCAATTATTTGTAGAAGTAATGACTTGTAAATCTTGTAAATTTTTCACTGTGCATTGCTATTCTTGTTTTGTTGGTTCTCTGTAACCATGAAAGTTTGTGATGCCATTGCCTAGCATTTTAAAATGTCTTCAGATATTTAAACTCCTGTAATGTATTTCAGCCTTTAATTTTTTGTTGTTGTTTTTTTTTATTAATTATCTGCTACAGGATTTATTTTCTTTTTTTGTCTTTGTGTAGCTAATAATACAGTAAAAAAGATGTTACATCAGTGAGCTCAACTTTTTCTTTTGCATGCATGTCTATTTTAGATTTTATTGTCTTTAGTAAGAATTGTCTTTCTGTGGTGGGTGTGAAATGGTTTAAAAAACAAAACGCCGCTCTAAGGGTGTTTGAACAACTCATATATAACAAGAATATTTCAGTTATGGTCACACTATATTTTTGGTCACATTATATGTCTCTAAGTCTTTTGTACTGTCGATTATCACAGGCATTTTTTGTATCTGGAGGTGTGGATTCCAGCGTTTGTGCTGCTGATGGTGATTATCGTGTCAGCTGTAATACTGAGGAAGAAGCACAGTCAGTATTAATGACTTTTCTTATTATATGACATATCCCATGAATCATTCAGTGTTTGATCAGTTCATGCACCCAGAAGTTTTGCACATGTATATTTAAAAGCTTTTGTTGATGAACTGTTCCACTAAATGACTGATAATATTATTTGTTCTCTTACTTACAGACGGAAATGAACACGTCACAAAGGTGAACAGAGTCGGAGCCAGTGACACAGTAAGTCTGAGCTAACCAATTTGAGTTCAAACTCATAACTGAGAGACTCAGACTAACAGATGTGTTTATTGACAGGGAAACGGTGCCAGTACATCTTCAGTGCTTGCAGAGAATGTGACTTACACCTCTGTGATAGTACAACCTAAAACTAAAGCAGTAAGTCAGCTAAGAAGAACATGCACAAACAGAGAATCTCTGATTCATTTGTACTGTAATGTAATTGTCAGTGTTGTTCTTAATCATCTTTTGTATATCCAGAGCAGTCCAGTATCTGTGGAGGACGAAGTGACCTACAGCTCTGTGCACAAGGTGAAATGTTACAGGTTTGCTGAAGTTAATAATCAGAGGATGTTTTATACACACACACACACACACACACACACACACACACACACAACATATGATTTCATCTCATTGTTTATTCTCTTAATCACAGGTGAAGACCACTAAATACCTGAGCAAAATATGAACAACTGAAGTTGAAACAAGCCAATATATAGTTAATTTTTCCCAGGAATACTAATTCTGATAAAAATTATATCTTTTATCTCTCTGTCAATATCCCTATTAGTGGCATTGTGTAAGTACTTTTGGACTGTAAAAAAACACAAGGTTTACACTGAGATAAAAATTGTGTTTAGCATTTTACTGTACAGGTGTTCTTTAGTAACAAGTGTGTACATTTTTGTTGTCTGTAAAAAACAAAGCAATAATATACATTTGCAAAGTTAAGCTGTAATGTGCTTGCTAAAGTGTGACAATAAATAAAATCTTTATTTGTCTGTTTCTGAATGTATTTTGCAATTTTGTAGCCTTAATATGCATTATGCAAAAAAACATTGCATATATATATATATATGCAAAAATATTGCCACATTTTTCATTAATAAAATTAAAAACATCAGTGCACAATTTTCCACACCACAATCTGTCAAGCACATCTTACCAGCAAACATACACTCATTCACATCCTTCTCTTCACTCGCTGAGGCAGAAGTCTCCAAACTCATCCTTTCTAATCATCCTACTACTTGTCCGCTTGATCCTATTCCATCTCATCTCCTTCAAGCCATTTCTCCTGTAGTTGTACCTGCACTCACTCACATCATTAACATATCCCTTCACACTGGTCTTTTTCCCTCAACATTTAGACAGGCTTGTATAACCCCACTACTTAAGAAACCCACCCTTAACCCATCTCTTTTAGAGAACTACAGACAGGTTAGAGAACAGTACAGAAGGTTTCCCTTCTTCCTTTCATTGCAAAAACAATTGAACAAGCTGTGTTCAACCAAGTCTCTGCCTTTCTCACACAGAACAACCTCCTTGACAGCAACCAGTCTGGTTTCAGAAGTGGACATTCAACCGAGACTGCCTTGCTCTCAGTTGTTGAAGCCCTAAGACT
>NW_015505818.1:617948-627739 GCF_001515645.1 Sinocyclocheilus grahami
CTCATTCCATCCTGATGATCCGACGATAGCTGCTCGCATCTCAGCTTGTCTAACAGACATTTCTTGCTGGATGAAGGACCATCACCTTCAACTCAACCTTGCCCTGACAGAACTGCTTGTGGTTCCAGCAAACCCATCGTTTCATCACAATTTCACCAACCAGTTAGGCACATCAACCATAATTCCTTCAAAAACAGCCAGAAACCTTGGAGTTATGATTGATGATCAGCTTACTTTCTCAGACCACATTGCTAATACTGTCCGATTTTCTGTCAGATTTGCTTTATTCAACATCAAGAAGATCAGGCCCTTTCTTTCGGAACATGCGTCACAACTACTTCAAGCTCTTGTTCTATCCAGGCTGGACTATTGCAATGCTCTCTTGGCAGGTCTTCCAGCCACTTCTATCAAACCTTTACAATTAATCCAGAAGATACATTTTTAATGAGCCAAAAAGAATGCACGTTACACCTCTGTTCATCAATTTGCACTGGCTACCTATAGCTGCTCACATAAAATTCAAGGCATTGATGTTTGCCTACAAAACCACCCCTGGCTCTGCACCCCTTTACCTAAATTCATTACTTCAGAGTTATGTGCCCTCTAGAAGCTTGCATTCTGCAAGTGAACGTCGCTTTATTGTGCCATCCCAGAGAAGCACGAAATCACTTTTACGGACTTTTAAATTAAATGTTCCTTCCTGGTGGAATGACCTGTCCAACTCAATCCGAGCAGCTGAGTCCTTAGCCATCTTTCTCATCTGTAAGTCGCTTTGGATAAAAGTGTCTGATAAATGTAAATAAATATATATACTCAAAAAAATACTCTAAAATAGATATGTGTAAATATTTGTAAAGTATGCAATTAAAAACATATACATTTTACGACATATGTGGCCAATGGGTTGTAAGGAAGCAGCACAGGATACAAAAAAATATATATTTTAGGGGTTTTATTCGATCGATGGGAGTAAGTACTGAGACTTACTCCCATAAGTACGGGAGTAAGACTCCAGAGATTAACTAATCAATTCTCTTTCCGGCTCAGACTGCATTGGTTAAGCTTATGGGGATGTCACATGATGAACGAATGACTCAAACCCGAAGACTCGAGAGATGAACGAATCAATTCTCTTTCCAGCTCAGACTGCATAAATTTATGGGTCTGTCACATGATGAACGAACCACTCGAAAAACCTGAAGACTCGAAAACTCGGTGAACTACTTGACTAATTCCAGTACAGAACCTATAGGATGTGGCGCATGCGTGACTGAATGACTGAATTTCGGCACCCCGGGTTGCCATTTGGCGGAAAACACAGCGTATTTCATTTCATTCATCGTCATGTGCGCTCGTTCCTGTTGTCAATCTGGCAACCTGCATGTGCATCAAGTCTGAAGAGGAGGGGCCGGGTGAAAAAAACCTTCTCCAATATTTTGAATTTGAACTGCAATACCTAGTTCAACCACTGAGTGTCAATCCTACATACAGCACATTTAAAGGGGTCCTATTATGCTCTTTTAGAAAGTCTTGATTTTGTTTTGGAGGTGTACTAGAGCAGGCTCTCATACTAGGTTGTTCGAAAAACATTATTTTTCACATATTTTACATTATTACAACACCTCTCTCCCCAGTCTGGCACGAACGGCTCGAATAGTTCCTGTATCAAATGAAGGCCCACCTTCTGAAATACGAAATGTTCTGTGATTGGTTAGCTGGGCCAGTGTGTGCTGTGATTGGTTAGCTGGGGCAGTGTGTGTTGTGATTGGCAGCACTCGGCGCCTGGTCGGGAAATGTCATGCCCCTTACCACAGCCGCCGCCTGCTCCGAGCTTCAGTGTAAATATTGCGTCAATATCAAATAAATTTGAACGCAATTTAAACCCGGATGATTGTAACCACTCTAAGTTCGTCTGCCTTGGGAAAGCTAGCGTGTCTCCGACATAGTGATAACACTCGTTCCCTTCTCTAGTGCAGCTCAACCAGGTCTCGTCCCATTCGTCGGTATTTGTGATATCACAAATCCCGGAAAATATGCGTTGTAGTCCAAACGAGTCGTTCGTTGTAGTTTTAGAAAAGTGATTTCTGTTGAATAAAATAACTCCTTTTGAAGTGGACTTTGAGCTTTGTAACTTTGCAGATCTTTCTAATGCTCAAACAGCAACATTACAGACTACCTAAAGTTGAAAAAGTGAAAAAGCATAATAGGACCCCTTTAACATTCATTGTGCATACCCAGTCCTTGCACGTGTCCCAAAACGTGATCAAACCCGATCCACCTCACACATGATGCAATCCATAAACGTCCATGAAACATTCATTATTAACATACTATGCTCACATACACATTTTATGCAATTCGTTCACAACTTCTGTAAGAATGTACATTTACCTAGCCAAAGTCAGAATAATGGCACCAAACCCAGAGCACTAGTTTGCGTTCGTTGCTCTGCTCACACTGAAATCCGCTCACATATGTTACATGCTGGAGCGCTGCAAAGCAACTGTTGCAAACACAGTTTTTTAAAGAACCCACAACCAATTTAGGCTCAACGGTAAGTTTTGTTAATTTTCTTCACTTGGCTACATATAAGCTCTCTGGTGGAATGAGTTTCCAGGCTCCACTCCACAGCTGTATGCATATGCAATGTAAATATATATAAAATGCCCTACAGAAGTTACAAATAGACTGGATTGTGCAGAGAGCTCAGACCGTTTCCTTTCCTCTGTGTGGTGTGATTCATAGAATACAAGAGGAAGTTGACGGACCAAAACAGCACAGAAATGTGCAGAGAAGAAACATTATCACAACGCTTTCACAAACAAACCATGCAGTTCATTTTTATTTTTCTTTGGCTTATAACAGGCAAGTGTTTTCTCTTTCTGTTTTTTATTTATTGCTATTTTTTCTATATTCATATTCTTCATAAATGTGTTTTAGAAATATAATTATACCAACATAACCTTAACATCATCCTGTCATTAGCTTTGTCAAAAAGTATAAACAAGTTACAATGACTCTATTACGTTTATTCATGTTTAATTTTTCTTTTTTAACTTTTCTTCACCCAGGTATTGAGTGTGAAAATGGATCTGTAAGCAGACTGTTAACGGCTCAGACTGGAGGATCGCTCATTATTCCATGTTATTATAACAGGAAATACACTGATCACAAAAAATACTGGTGCTTTGATGCCGGGTCAGCATACAATTACTGCAGTATTCTGGCATATGCTAATGAAACCAAAGGAAAAGTGTCAGTAATTGATCATCCAGATCAGAGTTTCTTTACTGTGACTATGAGAAACCTGCAGTATGAAGACACTGGAACTTATTGGTGTGTTGTGGAGATTGGAGGAATATTTCAACTAGATGAGAAAGAGCAGCTTCATCTGACAGTTCAATCAGGTATGAGACGTGTTTCACACTCAGTTGAAAAATTCGACTAATTCCTCAGAAATCACAATCCTAAATGACTGGTGTGTGTGTGTGTGTGTTCAGCTCCTGATGTGTCTGTGGTGAGCAGCAGTGTATCTGGACATGAAGGTGGTGATATCAGTGTTCAGTGTTTCTATAGTTCTGGATATAAGGATAAACTCAAACAGTGGTGCAGATATGAAGATCAGAGCTGTTACACTGTGGGGAGGACTAACACATCCCAGAATTCATCAGTCCAGATCAGTGATGATGGGAGAAGATCCTTCACTGTGCCGATGACTGGACTGAGACTGACTGATTCTGGCTGGTACTTCTGCTCTGTAGGAGATCTGCAGGCTCCTGTTCAACTTAATGTCTCTGGTAAAACTCAATCACTAATAAGATCTTCACAGTGTTTCTTGCTGGACCATTAAGAGAAAATGACTCAAATAGATTCACATCTTTTCAGTTCCTGGTGTCACTCTAGAAGATCCACATGTTTTTGCTCACACCGTCACTGAACCAAAACCAGGTAATACAGACTCTTACTGGAGGTTATGACATTAAGTCATAATTGTAATCTTTTCTTAATTTTTATTTGACCGAAGTTATGACCACTGAAGGATTTGTGAGAATTAGGTTAGTACCTTTTTTTAAATAATTCAGATTTACGTTTTCTGTCATGGGATTTATTAGATGTTTATATTTGTTTATCTGCATGATAGAGTTGAATTTATTGTCTTTCTGAACATTTTTTTGTTCTATTTTTGTATGTGGTACTGTCTAAAACCAAATACATCATTTTAACTTTTATTAAAGGGGTCATGACATGTTTTTTATTATTATTTTATTATGTTCCCTGAGGTGTAATTATAATATTACTAAAGTTTTTTTTGGATGAAGAACATTCAAAATTGAGTGATTTATGGCCTTTTCCCACCCTGTTTCTCATCCTCTGACTGAAACAGTTTGTTTTGGGGTGTTTTCCCTTTAAGAGGTCAGTGTAACCGCCCACTTTTATGATGGCTAATGGCTAACATCCATTACCGCCATTACTGTTTTAAAAATATTTTTCACTTGAAATACGTTACTTACAGTTTGCGGCGTTGTTGTTGGGTGACTTGGGTCCAGAACAGTTGGCAAGGCCTGATCTTTGAGCAAAAGTATTTAGGCAAAGCCAGTATCATACTGTGATTTGTTCTCAAAATGGTGAAATGTACTGAACACATGCGTAAATTAGCACTGACGTGACTGGGATGTTCGTTCCTCTGACATCGGGATCCTTCGGCAGCTTATACAAATATGTTGTTTTCTCACAGCCAGGACCGGCACATCGTCTGCCTGGCATCGCAATCTTATTGTAAAAAAATACACCTTCAGACCCACGCTGCACGTCGACTGACTATGGACTGAACACCTGGTGTGACAGCGATGCGATGATGCAAAAATCGCCATATGCTGCATCCCAATGTGCCTACTTATACTAAGTACGCCCTTAAAGTATGTACTCTTTTTGTGAAGAAAAAGTACACACTTTTGAGTGTGCAGTAGAAGAGCACGCAAGCTTTAGGACATATATCACATCATACAATTGCGTTTTTAACGGACCGCTCTGTCGCATAATTATACGCATCCTGTCACTGTAAACTTGCCTGACAATCACCTTGTCACAGTTAGCATCGTCCACATTTCATTTAACTTACATTTACATTTAGTCATTTAGCAGACGCTTTTATCCAAAGCGACTTACAAATGAGGACAATAAAAGCAGTCAAAACTAACAAAAGAGCAATAGGTGCAAAATAAGTGTAAATGACAAGTCTCGGTTAGCCTAACGCAGTGCACGTAGCAAGCAAGGTATTTATATATATATATATATATATATATGTGTGTGTCTCCCACCTTCAATATCACGACTTAGGTGTCCTTGAGCAAGGTGTAACGGGGAAAAGAAACTTGTAATGAATTGTGCCAAAATGATTGTTCATATTGCAAAATAATTCTAAGATATTAATTGAATAGAATGTATTAAGTGCATCTAAAAGAAAGGGATATGGGGACACATACAGGTGATTAAGGTAACCTATTAGTGGAGTCGGCCATTTTCTCCTCAGTCGCATGAAAGCTGTGTAAAATCTCTCTCCGGTCGAACAGAAATAAAATGTTGTCAGAGATGATTTTATTTCTCTTTGAGGTCAAAATTGTTATTTTAAAAGTGTTTTATTTCATATTTGAGTCATAAGAGATATAGAGTTGACGGATAATTGATGTTTTATTCTGAACGCACTGTCGAGTGCATTAGGAGCACATGGTATTCGTTGTGTTTCTGTCTCTGTATTTTCTCATTGCTTATTTTCACATGTACAGTATATTTATTTTTGACAGTTATGAGACCGGATGAGCTGTATTTCATGTCTGTTTGGTGTCATTGGCAGGCCACACTGTGCACAGTTTTCAGATTCTCTTTGCCCTATGATGAACAGTGAGTAATTAAGAAATGCGTGCTGTTTGTGTTATCTTAAAATGTTACGTTAACATGTGTTATGTTATGTTAACATGCTGCTACTAGGTGTCACTCATAACCTGGAGGTGGAAAAGGGAAGAAATAAAAAGGAAGAAGTGTTGAGGTTGCTGCACACTTGTCACTGCTGCGTTTTCTTTATTAGTACTACTGTAAAATACAACACGTGCTCTATTCGAATCCTAGGTGTAGTTGTCTTGCGCTGGAGGCGGTCATATGCAAACGACTGTGCCAGGTGACGTAATCTTGTCCAAAACGAGAAGTTTTCTGAGTGCTATTACATAAATGCTTTTTTATTGATGATGAGTACATTTTAAGTTATGAAACTTGCAGGATGTATTAAGCATACAAAGACCTGTTCTATGTCAAAAGATCAAGGCAAATTTGGTTTCTCATGTCATGACCCCTTTAAAAATTATTTCCCATTCCTTACAGCACAGACAACATCACTGAGAAGAACATGTTAGTATTAACAATACAATACGATATTTATTTATAAAGCACATTTAAAAAACAACCGAAGTTGACCAAAGTGCTGTACAGAATAGAATAAAAACTTAGAAAAAATAATAAATAAAACGACTATAAAATTGAAAACACAACAATAACTGAACCAGTGATCAAGGGGTATTGAAAGCTAGAATGGTTTCATTATTCAGATTAATTAAAATACAGTATGAGCAACATATTTAACAATCTTTTTTTAAAGTGTGTCCTAAATCTACTTTATGTGACTTGTTTAACACTCATATTTGCATCTTTGTTCTGTTGTCATATCTTTCTACCTATTCTCTCTTTCAGGTGGCACAGAGAGGAGCGTTTCTGTCTGTCACAGAATTAGAGATCGCAGGCTCTTCTCACATTGACCTGGAGGAATTTTGAGTGTCTAGATAAATAACAGAGAGATTGTGCTAAACTCTCATGAGATTTGCATTTGCTTGATTGGAAGTGACCATCTGATTGACATGTAAAGCAACCAATTTGTTTTCAAAGTCTGTTTAGGGCTGGGATTATCTGAAATCAGTTACTGCGATAATAGAGACCAATGGAGTAAGAGTGGCGTGACAGACTCACATCACAAAAAATACTGATTATTTCAGACAAACTGGTGGAATAGAGTTCTGCTTGATAAGGACTAGTTTACTGACTCCAGCTAAACTGCAGTTGTCTGAGACTGAACACCATACCTTATTTTGCAATGTGTAAGTAAGCTATTTTCTGTAAAGGCGTGAGACCTCTGATTCATTAGCTGCTATGAAAATAACTAGAGGAATAACAAAGTGCAGTAAACCATAAGACTATTTGTGATACAATCCAGTGTGTTTATGATTATGACAATAAATTAAAATTAAGATGATAAATACCACTGCACCCATGCAGTCTTATGTTGAAAATAAGGAAGATAGGGTTTGGTTTGCTGCAGGACTTCAAATGAACACAGTATGAATTTTGCATGTGAATCTTCTGAGACCTTTCGCAGAACCAGATTGAAAACTGAAAAAGTCCTATTTGTCTATGTATCTGATTCTTCTATATCTGAGACGCTGTATTTTTTTCTCTCAGATTGTACTCTTTTCAGTCATTTCTCCTAATAAATCCCAATGTCAGTTCCATCAGTCTCTGTGTAAGGACTAGGAGCAGTACTGATGAAACATTAGTATTTGGAGAGTTTTCTTATTGTCCTTTTATGGCCACTAGTTCCTGTTTCCTATTTGGATGTTAAATTATCATGTGATCACACATGTCTCTCCATTTGGGTTCTATCTAGCTAAATTAAGTTGCGTAGCATCATAATACAGTAGCATTAAATACATTTAATTTTTCCCTTAAATGGGTAGAATCATATTTAATACATCGGTCTCAGTTGGTTAGAGTGAAGAATTATCAATCATGTGTTGTTTCTTTGTTAGCAGGTGTCCCGCAAGGTTCAATCTTGGGCCCACTTTTTATTTTCTTTGTATGTGAATGATTTGCCAAATTTTTGTTTAGATTCTAACATCCAGATGTATGCTGATGATACAGTAGTTTTTGTACATGCTAATAGTGCAGCTCAAGCTGCTGATCAGCTAACAAGTTCAATGTTAAAGATCACGGAATGGTTAAAACATAATTGTGTGCAACTAAATGTGTCAAAAACTGTATGTATGTTTTTCAGTAAAACTAAAAGTTGCCGTGCGGAGTCAGATGTAGTCATAGATGGGGAGAGACTACAAGTTGTCTCAGATTTTAAATATCTGGGTGTATATATTGATAGCAATCTTCTATATCTGAGACGCTGTATTTTTTTCTCTCAGATTGTACTCTTTTCAGTCATTTCTCCTAATAAATCCCAATGTCAGTTCCATCAGTCTCTGTGTAAGGACTAGGAGCAGTACTGATGAAACATTAGTATTTGGAGAGTTTTCTTATTGTCCTTTTATGGCCACTAGTTCCTGTTTCCTATTTGGATGTTAAATTATCATGTGATCACACATGTCTCTCCATTTGGGTTCTATCTAGCTAAATTAAGTTGCGTAGCATCATAATACAGTAGCATTAAATACATTTAATTTTTCCCTTAAATGGGTAGAATCATATTTAATACATCGGTCTCAGTTGGTTAGAGTGAAGAATTATCAATCAGGTGTTGTTTCTTTGTCAGCAGGTGTCCCGCAAGGTTCAATCTTGGGCCCACTTTTATTTTCTTTGTATGTGAATGATTTGCCAAATTTTTGTTTAGATTCTAACATCCAGATGTATGCTGATGATACAGTAGTTTTTGTACATGCTAATAGTGCAGCTCAAGCTGCTGATCAGCTAACAAGTTCAATGTTAAAGATCACGGAATGGCTAAAACATAATTGTTTACAACTAAATGTGTCAAAAACTGTATGTATGTTTTTCAGTAAAACTAAAAGTTGCCGTGCGGAGTCAGATGTAGTCATAGATGGGGAGAGACTACAAGTTGTCTCAGATTTTAAATATCTGGGTGTATATAATGGATAGCAATCTTACTTTTAAAACGCACATTAAGAAGGTTTGCAATCATATTAAGTTCAATTTGGCAAATTTTAGATATGCCCGTAGCTGCATGTCAACTAAGGCTGCGAAGATGTGTATGCATTCGATGATCTTCTCACATATCACTTATTGTTTGACAACCTGGTCACAAGTAAATAATGCTTCTCTCAAACCAATTATCTCTTTATATAAACAAACCTTGAACGTTTTTGATAAGAAATCCATATACCATCATCACTGTGATATTTAAAAAAAATGCAATATTTTAAATTGGGAAAATTTTATTATATATACAGATCTTTGTCTTATGTATAAAATCAGACATGGACTGGCTCCTCCTGTATTGAATCAGTTTGTAAACGTAGCACCATCTGGTTACAGATTAACGAGAAGTGCAGTAAGAGGTGATTGTATAGTCCCTTTAAGAAAAAGTGCATTTAGTCAAACAGTGTTTTCAGTTAGGGCTGCTCGTGAGTGGAACTCCATCCCAACTGATATTACAAATTTGACTGCAGATGCAAAATAGCCTTCTGGCTAATTCTGGGACATTGTGCATTTATGTATTGTTGATGTGCATTTTCCCTGTCAAATAAACCGGAAATAAATAAATAAATTAATTAATTGAATTAGCATAGATAATGTGTTAATTAGCATAGCAAAACTGTATAACAAATTAGGTTTTTAGTTGATAGATGCCATTAGACATGAATGCTAAAAATCTGATTTTACATGGAAACACATAAAACAAGGTTCAGTTCATTATAATTAGTTAATGCATTACTGCAAGTATGGTCAACTTACAATAAAAATTTTTTAGTCTATTGTTTTTTTGTTTGTTTTTTTATCTTAATGTG
>NW_015505818.1:627749-628992 GCF_001515645.1 Sinocyclocheilus grahami
GAAAAAGTAGTTTCCCTGCACTCTCTGTTGTTTTGTCGTGATACTCTTTTAATACAAAATGTTAGAAATGTTGTTTCTGTAAGTAGAAAAATACAGTTTTAGAATCAGGTCAGTAAATACCTGTACTATTCTCATCCTGACAGTCGTGACTACATTTTGAGGCAAGCAGGGATATCTGGAGGAGTATCATCTGAACTGAGATCTGCTGCTGTGAAGATGGTGTTTGTTAAAGAGGAGGGTGAGGAGAACACGAGTGAGCCAGAACCCTGGAGAATAAAACACGAGGAACCAGAACCCCGGAGAATAAAACACGAGGAACCAGAACCCTGCAGAATAAAACACGAGGAACCAGAATCCCGCAGAATAAAACAGGAGGAACCAGAACCCCGCAGAATAAAACAGGAGAAACCAGAAACCCGGAGAATAAAACATGAGGAACAAGGAGGTTGGTGTTTATTCTTCATTCATCTTTAATGACTGTTTGTGGTACATCCACAGACCCTTTATGTAAAAATAAGACCTTAACTATCATTAAAATGCGATTCATCTAATGAGCGTAGCTTGTCAGTGATCTACGGCTCTGTGTATTAAATGCCGCTCCATCTGAAAGCAGAAGCATGTGATGGAGATTTACCGGTGTAGTGCCTAAATTTGCACCCTGCCAGATTATGCACCCCCTAGTATTGGTAGGTTTTTAGGAGTAGGTGTGGGGGAGGGGTTAGGATTAGGGGTGGGGTTGGGATTAGGCAATCAGGTAGCAACTTCAACGAGGGGGTGCATAATCTGGCAGGGGTGCAGAATTCGGCACAACACCGGTACTATTAATCACAGAATTGCTTTACTGACTAGAGTCGCATGACAATCACATGCGATTTACCATGCAGCCCTTGTTTGTTGATCACAAATTACAAAGTAGACGAGGAAAACTAGGACGCGGGTGTATTCAATGCGCAGCCATTACTGTCTAGAGTGCGTGGAATGGTGTGCTGTGATTGGTTGAGCGGATATATCGCGTTCTGCAGAGAAGGGAGACTGTTTAAATGTCAACATTATAGTTTGAACGTTTGTTCGTCTTGGCTCAAAACTGTTAATTACAAGTGAGATAACGAAATATTGAATCTCTAATCAATATTTTTTGTCCAGTTATTTGCCCAGTTAGTTTTGGTATTGAGGTAAAAGTTACCTTGCATTCGCTATATAACAGTGGGTGGTGGTCACGAAGATGACTGAGCAAATTTGATGC
>NW_015505818.1:629069-631075 GCF_001515645.1 Sinocyclocheilus grahami
CTCTTAGATGGCTGAAAAATCTCCCGAGCGCTGTCACTGCCTTCCGCCATTTCGTCTCGTGCAAAAGAAACAAAACAACAACACTGCATGCTGCTTCTGCGTCAGACTGATGCTGGCTGAACAGGATTTACAGCAAGTTTTCAAAATCGCGATAATCAAATACGGTTTTGATGATAATTAAATTTTAAACTATAATACTAACCGTCAGGGCATTTTATCGTGATTTATCGTGAAACCATTAATCGTTCCATCCCTAATACTCGCCAAGACGGGCATTTTGACATAATTTTGTATGTATTTGAACGTTTTAGCGCAGTTAGCCACTCATTTTGGTATTTGTGGCTCACAAGCTGTTTGAGACTGAGCGCTCCACTAATGGCGCTTTTCCACTGCATGGTACGGCTCGGTATGGTTAAATTTTGGGGGGGTTTTCCACTGGGTACAGTACCTGGTACCTGGCACTTTTTTTTAGTACCACCTCGGTTGAGGTTCCAAGTGAACCGTACCGTTACCAAACGTGACGTGTAAACTCTGCAGATCACTGATTGGCCGGAGAGAATCGTCACTATCTGCGTCACTGAACTTGCAACACAAACACAACAGAACCGCTAGATTTAAATCAGCACAGCCAGCGAAGGATCGAACGCAAGCGTTTTGAACAAGCGCACCTTTATTAACAACCAAAAAGAGGCTGTTTCGTTGTCTGTTGAGAAAGTACAGACGTTCCTCTCGTTGATGGCAGAGGAGCGGATCCAGCGAGCTTGATGGGGCGACGCGGAATGAAAACGTTTTTCAAGAGTTGCGGCAATAGAGGCGGCACAACTACAATGACATGTGAATAATCCCGCCCACTCTAAAGAGATACTAAACTGCAGTGGAAACGCAAACCGTGCCGAGCCATGCCGTGTCGTACCGTACTGAGCCGTGCTGAGCCGAGTCGTACCTAGTGTTGTTTTTGGCGGCCTGTTTTAATTTAAATTTTAGTCTAGTCTTTGTGTGAAGCTGTCATTTTAGTTTTTATTAGTTTTAGTCACGTTCATACTCTTTTTAATCTAGTCAAGTTTTAGTCAACTAAAAGTCTGAGCATTTTAGTCTTATTTTAGTCAGAATTATCCATCACTATTTTCGTCTAGTTTTAGTCAATGAAAACTGATGACATTTTAGTCAAGTTTGTCGACTAAAACTGATGACATTTAGTCTAGTTTTAGTCAATGAAAATTGTATTTTAGTCTCTTTTTAGAAATGCAATTCTATTTAATCCAGTCAATATAGTATAAGTACCTAGTAGTATAGACGAAACCAAAATTTTCTTTTAGCCAAACCCATTTCAAACAAGGTTATCTTATTATATTATTGTTACCTTATAGACTCAAGAATACATCCATTCCAGACACGGAAGACGCTCTGATTTGAATTTACAACATTTATTTTACCAACCAAACATGTTAGAAGTACACACACATAAATTTAAATAAAGACGAACCCTGGCTGGCCTGCCATCGGTCCCTTTCTCTGTGTCAGACTTAACTTTGTTTGGTTTTCGTCTTCTAAATCAGTGTTTCCCAACCTTTCTTTAGTCGCGGCACCCTTTGGAAATTTTAACAAATTTGTGGCACCCTACAAAATTAATTTTGTCACAATATTTGAATTTCTAACTTCGATGTGATAATTTGAAAAGTATAGATATTCGGTACAACAGGGAAGAACTGCAGAATATAATGTCATACAGATATTTTTAATATTATTAAAAAAATGTGTCTATCAATGCTGGCAATCAGTAGGCTAATTTCTAATGAAGAGACCAATTTATATGACAGATTTTAATGTAGGCTTTTATTCATATGTAAACATTGTGAGATAGCTAGTTATAATGGTAATTAAACAAAGTTTTGATTTTACAGCTGGGTAATTTTGTTGCAGTAGCACGAGATAGCTTGATTTAAAACTTTGATTTGAATAAAAAAATGACAAGGAGGCTAAGCAGTTAATAATAAAATAAGAACAAA
>NW_015505818.1:631549-633434 GCF_001515645.1 Sinocyclocheilus grahami
CTCTTAGATGGCTGAAAAATCTCCCGAGCGCTGTCACTGCCTTCCGCCATTTCGTCTCGTGCAAAAGAAACAAAACAACAACACTGCATGCTGCTTCTGCGTCAGACTGATGCTGGCTGAACAGGATTTACAGCAAGTTTTCAAAATCGCGATAATCAAATACGGTTTTGATGATAATTAAATTTTAAACTATAATACTAACCGTCAGGGCATTTTATCGTGATTTATCGTGAAACCATTAATCGTTCCATCCCTAATACTCGCCAAGACGGGCATTTTGACATAATTTTGTATGTATTTGAACGTTTTAGCGCAGTTAGCCACTCATTTTGGTATTTGTGGCTCACAAGCTGTTTGAGACTGAGCGCTCCACTAATGGCGCTTTTCCACTGCATGGTACGGCTCGGTATGGTTAAATTTTGGGGGGGGTTTCCACTGGGTACAGTACCTGGTACCTGGCACTTTTTTTTAGTACCACCTCGGTTGAGGTTCCAAGTGAACCGTACCGTTACCAAACGTGACGTGTAAACTCTGCAGATCACTGATTGGCCGGAGAGAATCGTCACTATCTGCGTCACTGAACTTGCAACACAAACACAACAGAACCGCTAGATTTAAATCAGCACAGCCAGCGAAGGATCGAACGCAAGCGTTTTGAACAAGCGCACCTTTATTAACAACCAAAAAGAGGCTGTTTCGTTGTCTGTTGAGAAAGTACAGACGTTCCTCTCGTTGATGGCAGAGGAGCGGATCCAGCGAGCTTGATGGGGCGACGCGGAATGAAAACGTTTTTCAAGAGTTGCGGCAATAGAGGCGGCACAACTACAATGACATGTGAATAATCCCGCCCACTCTAAAGAGATACTAAACTGCAGTGGAAACGCAAACCGTGCCGAGCCATGCCGTGTCGTACCGTACTGAGCCGTGCTGAGCCGAGTCGTACCTAGTGTTGTTTTTGGCGGCCTGTTTTAATTTAAATTTTAGTCTAGTCTTTGTGTGAAGCTGTCATTTTAGTTTTTATTAGTTTTAGTCACGTTCATACTCTTTTTAATCTAGTCAAGTTTTAGTCAACTAAAAGTCTGAGCATTTTAGTCTTATTTTAGTCAGAATTATCCATGACTATTTTCGTCTAGTTTTAGTCGACGAAAACTGATGACATTTAGTCTAGTTTTAGTAAATGAAAATTGTATTTTAGTCTCTTTTTAGAAATGCAATTCTATTTAATCCAGTCAATATAGTATAAGTACCTAGTAGTATAGACGAAACCAAAATTTTCTTTTAGCCAAACCCATTTCAAACAAGGTTATCTTCTTATTATAATCGTTACCTTATAGACTCAAGAATACATCCATTCCAGACACGGAAGACGCTCTGATTTGAATTTACAACATTTATTTTACCAACCAAACATGTTAGAAGTACACACACATAAATTTAAATAAAGACGAACCCTGGGTGGCCTGCCATCGGTCCCTTTCTCTGTGTCAGACTTAACTTTGTTTGGTTTTCGTCTTCTAAATCAGTGTTTCCCAACCTTTCTTTAGTCGCGGCACCCTTTGGAAATTTTAACAAATTTGTGGCACCCTACAAAATTAATTTTGTCACAATATTTGAATTTCTAACTTCGATGTGATAATTTGAAAAGTATATATATTTGGTACAACGGGGAAGAACTGGAGATTATAGTGTCATACAGATATTTTTAATATTATAAAAATAAATGTGTCTATCAATGGTGGCAATCATAGGCTAATTTCTAATGAAGAGACCAATTTATATGACAAGTTAATAGTAAAATAAGAACAAATAAAGAAATTACTAATGATAGCACAAATAAAAAAATATCACGATAGGCCTACAAATTAAATAAATTGCTTTTTAGTTT
>NW_015505818.1:633764-639553 GCF_001515645.1 Sinocyclocheilus grahami
TCCTAGAAAGCAGCTATAATTATCAGAGGACACATGAGCATAACGGTTAGCAGATCAATGAATGAGAGGGCAGCGTTACCAGAGTTGCCCATTTACCACACCTTGTTACAACACAGGAGGGATATTGCAGACAGAAACAATACTGTACTACATCGATGTTTCCTGTCGGCTTGCTTTCTGAGTGGACTTTGCTGTTCCAATGAGCATGAACGGTATATGAGTGGAGCACTCACATGAGCCGTGAGCAACTGAGCGGAGCGCACACGCATAGAGCGGGATAATACGCAGAGCGTCACACCACGTGAAAGTGAATCCTGAGCGGTGAACTAATTAAATCCTGAGCGGTGATGCAGCCGGAATTTCAGTGCATCTCTAATTATTGGCGACATTAGAAATGGATATTATATAATAGCTGCTTTTTTGAACATTTTAGCAATTTAAAAATATTAAAAAAGAAGACTTCAGATGACAGACGAGGCACCCCGGTTGGGAAACACTGCTCTAAATAATGCCGCGAGTGCGGCTTGAGGAAGTGACGTGATGCAGCCCCTGAAGTGAGACACCGGAAACAGAAATACTGCAAAATAATAATAATAACGCGACTAAACGGGACGAAATAACATTATAACATTTCGTTTCGTCTCGTTTTGGTCAACGAAAATGAAGAGACATTTTAGCATAGTTTTTATTTTGTAAACCACATTTAGTCTCGTTTTTATTCATCAACAATATTGCATTATACATTTAATTATAGTAATCGTCACATGACCAGCATTTTCGTTGCGTCTCGCCTCGTTTTTGTCACGTGATAAAGGTTCGTTGACGACGATATTTAGTCATAATTTTCGTTGACGAAAGCAACACTAGTCGTACCACGCAGTGGAAAAGCGCCATAATATAGATCGGTTCTGGTGCTTTTGGTGTAAGCGAGAAACCTGCGGGAATGACTAAAATAATGCGCAATACAAGCACTATTTAACTGGAGCAAATGAGACGTTTGTGAGAGAGAAGGGGCCGTCGGAGAGAAGAGAGCGAGAATGCGCGGCTGACGTTATTGCCGGTGCCGCTGGTAACAAAACTGATCGGCTCGGAATCGGAAAGAAGTGAGACTGATTGGCCATCACAGATCTGGTCCGATCATGAGGCAAATCGGCCGATTCCGATCCTTGGCTGATCGATCGGTGCAGCTCTAGAAATAAAGTGTACTACGGAAACCCTAAAGGGAATAAATATCCTACAAGATGGGAGGATACATTTTTTTTAATACTTTTTCTCGCAATTATATCGTTGGGTAAGTATAGGCGACTCATTTTACTTTCACTTTTGAGATTCGCGATCACAAGGACTCTATACTATGGAGCGACAGTACTTACCACACATTTGACAAGATTAGATGTTTGTCATTGGTGCTCAGCATCTGCAAATCATTCGCCATCGTCCTATCAGACATTTCTCCTTACTCTGTGTATGTGGTAAGTGAACTTTCATGTACTGTAATGCAACAGGCTACCGCTAGCAAGCGGCTAACCTTTTAGTGGCTCTGTAGAATGCATTATTTGTTTCACGCTTTGGGCACCCCCCTAACCCCGCCCCGCCCCGCCCCCCGATGTCATCGTCCATCACGATGTTTCACTGTAGACATTGTCCGATGCCAATTTGGTAGACATCGCCCAGCCCTACTGAAAACAGACTGTCAGGGCGGGCCTTTATGCAAAAATGGAAAAGCTTGCGTGTATTTGTGAAATGTACAGATAAGGATATGACCGTAAACTGAAAGTTGTTGCGCTGAGGACACACACGCATCTGTCAAACCGCCTGACAGGACAAGCCATTATATCGCCGTAATGCATTAGCTTAAAGCTTAAAATAAAGAAGTCTCATGTTTTGGGCAGCTTGGATCACGTAACTCTCCTGCAGCATCTCATTCTGTTTTCTCCACTATTTTTAGATGCATTTTATCCATAGAAATGCGTAATTCAGTGCTGTAATTTGACGCGACCGGCTGAAGTTGGACGTGCACTGTGGGCAGACCTGGCTACTCGATAATGAGAATCGTTGTCGATGATTATTATCGATAATGAAAATCAATTTAATCGATTAGTTGTTGCAGCCCTGGTTAAATTACAGAAAGGGATCAAAGAACAAACCCTGTTTGCTGGAGCTGTCAATCTGTAGTGTTTCTTTACAAAATGGCATCGCCATCTACTGGCCTGGCAGCATAATGCAGTGTTTTTAGACATTTTCATGGATCGGTGTTAAAAAGGGACAGTTTTTACATCGTTTTTGTCTGTACACAAATATTTTATCCTTTTATTTTTCAAACGCACCAACTGATTTCCTTCTTTATAATGATTTAATTTTAGGCCTGATGAAAATGAAAGAAGAAAGACAAGATCTGAATGAGGAGGAGGAGAAATATCAGGATCAGAAAGATTGTGATGTCAATGGAGAAAAAACAGTGAGTTGCAGCATTAAAAAAACAGAAGTCAAAAGGCCTTTCAGCTGCTCTCAGTGTGGAAAGAGTTTTACAAAGAAAGCAAACTTAAAGAATCACATGTTAATTCATGCTGGGATAAAGCCTTTCAGCTGCTCTCATTGTGGAAAGTGTTTTACACAGAAAGGAAGTCTTAAGAATCATTTGGTAACTCACACTTCAGAAAAGCCTTTCAGCTGCTTTCAGTGTGGAGCCACTTTCACATGTAAAGCAAGCCTTGAGAAGCACATGTTAATTCATGCTGGGATAAAGCCTTACAGCTGCTCTCAGTGTGGAAAGACTTTCAGAGATAAATCAAGCTTAAAGAAGCACATGTTAATTCATGCTGGGATAAAGCCTTACAGCTGCTCTCAGTGTGGAAAGACTTTCAGAGATAAATCAAGCTTAAAGAAGCACATGTTAATTCATGCTGGGATAAAGCCTTACAGCTGCTCTCAGTGTGGAAAGACTTTCAGAGATAAATCAAGCTTAAAGAAGCACATGTTAATTCATGCTGGGATAAAGCCTTACAGCTGCTCTCAGTGTGGAAAGTGTTTTAGAGGGAAAGGAAGTCTTAATAATCATTTGGTAACTCACACTTCAGAAAAGCCTTTCAGCTGCTTTCAGTGTGGAGCCACTTTCACATATAAAGCAAGCCTTGAGAGGCACATGTTAATTCATACTGGGAAAAGGCCTTTCTCCTGCTGTCAGTGTGGAAAGACTTTCAGAGATAAATCAAGCTTAAAGAATCACATGTTAATTCATGCTGGGATAAAGCCTTACAGCTGCTCTCAGTGTGGAAAGACTTTTAGAGATAGATCAAGCTTTAAGGTTCATTTGGTAACTCACACTTCAGAAAAGCCTTTCAGCTGCTCTCAGTGTGGAAAGAGTTTCACAAGTAAAGGATACCTTAAGACTCACATGTTAATTCATGCTGGAATAAAGCCTTTCAGCTGCTCTCAGTGTGGAAAGAGTTTCACAAGTAAAGGATACCTTAAGACTCACATGTTAATTCATGCTGGAATAAAGCCTTTCAGCTGCTCTCAGTGTGGAAAGAGTTTCACAAGTAAAGGATACCTTAAGACTCACATGTTAATTCATGCTGGAATAAAGCCTTTCAGCTGCTCTCAGTGTGGAAAGAGTTTTACACAGAAATCAAGCTTAAAGAATCACATGTTAATTCATACTGGGGAAAAGCCTTTCTCCTGCTCTCAATGTGGAAATACTTTTAGACAGAAAGGAACCCTTAAGACTCATTTGGTAACTCACACTTCATAAAAGCCTTTCATCTGCTCTCAGTGTGGAAAGTCTTTGGCACATAAAGGATACCTTGAGACTCGTGTAACACAGGTCAGAATTGAGCTGATCAGAAATAATAAATGTAATTTGAAATAATTATATTTTCATTTAAAATACCCAAAAAGGGTGATATGATGTGTTATGAACGGGAAAAAATAGTTAATAACAAATAAATGCAAACGTAATATTTTGTTATATGACGGGCGCTGTGTATGACGTCACAGAGATGAGACGGAATACTGAAAAAGAGAGCACGCGCTCGCAAAATCGCGGGTGTTATTGAAGCGGATTGAAAGTGTGACTGTTGATGATATTGAAGTGGGCGATAGCTGATTGTGGACCCTGTAAAATTCCGATGCGGTTGATTTATTGTGTTGAAATCCCCCGGATTTGGTGAGTTTCAAAATAATATAATGCTCAGTCCTCTGAAATGAAGTGTTTATGAGTTCTATTCATGTTCAAAGTGTTTATGAGTTCTATTCAAATGTGCATACTTTTATTCTTGCCCTCTGTAGCGAACCTAGCATTCTGGTCCAAATCAGTGTTTCTAATATACTGATAGCATTACCTGTTACATATATATAAAAATAAAAAAATATTTTGCAGAGGCTCTTAAGAAGACTGCTGAGAAGTGAAGCTGAGAGTGAACTCTCAAAATTGGTACAAGAGGACTGAGGGTGTCTTGAATGCACAAATGTCTGCAGTATAAGCAGTACTGAAAAATGTATAGTTGCTGCTGCTTCTAACTGTCCCTGGTTTTTTTCTTGTGCAAATGTTCAAAGCTTTCAGTAAACACTGGTTCAAATTGTGTGTGTTAACTTTAACAGTAATATTAATTTTAACAATTAGGTATCAGAATATAGCATAACATGGGTAGTTACAATAATATTAAAATTTGAAGAGGTTTCAATCTCACTGTGTGCCCTAATGCTTTAAAAAAATTGTGTGGTGTTGAAAACAATTTTTTTTCAGGTGGGCTTTAAGCATATTGTCTTGTTGGGCCCACCCTAACACCCAGATAGGTTTTGCATATGATCCCTAGTTGGGCCCCACCTAAAACCCAGTGAAATCCTGCATAAAACCCACATGGGTAAGTTGCACGGGGCCAACATGGAACCCGTGGACAAACCCACTTACAACCCATATTTAGATGGGACCCAGATGGGTTTTGCATATCATCCCCAGTTGGGCCCCACCTAAAGCCCAGGGAAATCCTGCATAAAACCTACATGGGTATGTTGCACGGGGTCAACATGGAACCTGTGGACAAACCCACTTACAACCCATATTTCAGCCCATGTAGTAACCTTGTAGTACCCACATAAAAAATAAAGCTGGGGCCAAGATGGGTCTTGCGCATGTTGCCCAGTTGGGGCCCACCTGTTGTCAAGTACAATCCCACATGAAATCCATGTGGGCAATTGACATTGGGCCATTATGGATCCCACGGACAATCCCATTTTGGGCCCACTTTTTCAGCCCATGTCAAACCCACATGGGCCCCACACACAAATGTTGGCTGGGTCATTTTCCTCTCATCTCAGCGGGTTGAATAAGAGATCCGTGAAGTCTTTTTACATCGCTCTAAAATTATAACTAAAGATATATGAGGACATTATACTCACCGCTAAACTGGATGACTCGACAAAGTCAACGCTCAAATTCGATTTTAGGCCAGCCTAAAAAGACGCTCAGGACAGATGACGGGCCACTGCTGCGCATCTGCACGAAAGCTTATCATTTGCACGTCTTTTTAAGCCTTGCCAATTTAAACATTCAAAAGAGCTTAAAGCATTCAAACACAAGACGTGGAAAAACTCAACTGAGTACTCGCGCGCCGTGTTCGGTTATGTCTTAAGTCAGAGTGAAAGTAAACAGTGGAGAAAGAAATCGGATGTGTATCATTATAATGGATGCATTGTCTCTTAAAGTGACCGCACCTACTTTACTAGCTCCTGTTGGTGTCCTTAATGTTAATCCAAGAAGATGAAAGAAAATTACTCACTGCTCTTGACTG
>NW_015505818.1:639563-640810 GCF_001515645.1 Sinocyclocheilus grahami
GCAGTACTAATTAGTGGGCTGACCAACACAGAAGTTGACGAAGATCTAACATGCTTCCTGAATAAATATGGTAGTATCTATAGACACCTTACAATAGATGATCCCAAATCGCCTTACCATAGAGAAGTCATTGTAGAGTATAGCAGTTGTTCTGCATTAGTGGCTCTCAAACCCCTGTTGCCTTACACTTTTAAGAGCCCACACAACGTTGCTTACCACATAAAGCTGCTATCAAGTATCTATACGTCAACAGTAACTGAGAATGCTACAACCCATTACTTTGCTGAACTGAAGAGGATAGCCAAGCTCAGTGGTAAAACCTTCAACGATCTCTTGAAAGAGCAGCTTCTTGCAAACGCAACTGATGTCGCTGACAATCTGGCTGACACCAATGATCTTGAATCATCTCAAATGACTGATTATCCTTCCTCTGACATCCCGCTTCCAACCAAGCGAACTGAGCATTCAGATGGAAAACGAAACTCTGATACAGCTCAGAGAGTTAGTACAGGAGGTTTCTCATCCACACTTGAGACAAAAGATGTAAACCCACCTGAAGTCCAAAGAATGGTCATTGAACACATTGTGAAAAGTGATGGTGTTTCAAACTCTAGTGCCTCCTTCAGACTAAGAGTATTCTCAGGGAAAGTCCCTCGCCCTAGCGGCGAAGTTGATTATGACACTTGGCGGAACAGTGTAGAATTAATTCTCCAAGATCCTTCACTGTCTGACTTGCATCGTTCCAGGAAGATCTTAGACAGCCTGATGCCGCCAGCGTCAGAGATTGTCAAGCAGTTAGGTGCAAGAGCATTACCCGCTGCTTACCTTGAAGTTCTTGATTCTGCATTCGACACCGTAGAAGATGGTGATGACCTCTTCGCTAAGTTTCTAAACACGCTGCAGAATGCAGGGGAAAAACCTTCTTTGTACTTGCAACGATTGTACACCAACCTTCTCAACGTGATCAAAAGAGGCGGTATTCTTGCTGATGAGGCTGACCGACAGCTCCTAAAACAATTCTGTCGAGGCTGTTGGGACGACATGCTAATAGCTAATCTTCGGCTTGAGCATAAGAGCAAAACACCCTCTTTTCCCGAGTTACTCCTGCAGTTGCGCAGTGAGGAGAACAAATACTTCACCAAAGAAAGTCGCATGAAGCAGCACTTGGGAGTACAGAGACAACGAGCCAGTTCCCATGTTGTCACTGCAAATCCTCTTGATATGAACCACAATGAAGTGCCTGAACA
>NW_015505818.1:641468-643532 GCF_001515645.1 Sinocyclocheilus grahami
TGGAAATAGAAGCAGCTAATGGTCAAGCAGTACCCTACCTGGGGTTTGTTGAAGTGAGAATTGCATTCCCCAGAGACTTTCTTGGATCTGATGTTGAAGTGTCTACTCTCGCTTTGGTTATTCCAGAGACAGGTGGCACCGCCCAGCCAAAGGTGCTAATAGGCACGAACACCTTGGATCTTGCATATGACCAGCACCTTGAAACCAATGATTCAGTCTGTCAAGCCGTTCCATTTGGTTATAAAGCTGTGATCCAGACCATCGAACACAGACGCCAGCAGAAAGTAAACAGCAGCATAGGAATCGTTAGGCTACCTGATGTTACCCCTACTGTTGTACCTGCGGGTCAAAATGTTGTTCTTGAAGGAGTGGTCAGTGTAAAGGGACAAGTAGCTGAAAGATGGGCTGTGATGGAACCTCCTTCGTATTCTCCTTTTCCAGGAGGATTGCTAGTTGCCAGTTGTTTACTCAACCTACCTCAGCATCCATCGCGTAAAGTCCCAGTGGTGTTGAAGAACGAGACAGAGCATGATATCATCATCCCTGGAAAGAGTGTGATTGCAGACATTCATGCACTGCAGAAAGTGATGTCACACAACGTTGTGCAGTCTGATTGTTCAGTATCAAGTGTCCGTGCAAAACCCACCAAAGAACTTTGCTTTGACTTCGGTGATTCGAGTTTGTCAGAAGAGTGGAAAGGGAGAATCACACAAAAACTACATGCCATGCCTGAAGTCTTTGCATTGCATGACATGGATGTTGGACAAACGAGCAAAGTGAAACACACCATCAAATTACATGACGAAACCCCTTTCAAGCACAAAGCAAGACCGATCCATCCCAACGATCTTGAAGCTGTACGCAGACATCTAGAGGAATTGCTTGATGCTGGTATCATCCGGGAATCGGAGTCATCCTTCTCTTCCCCTATTGTCGTAGTAAGGAAGAAGAATGGCGACATAAGACTTTGCATCGACTACCGCAAGTTGAATACACAGACCATCAAGGATGCATATGCCTTACCCAACTTGGAGGAAACCTTTTCAGCACTTCGAGGGTCAAAGTGGTTCTCAGTGCTCGATCTCAAATCTGGGTATTACCAGATTGAACTAGAAGAGAAAGATAAACCCAAGACAGCTTTCGTATGCCCATTAGGTTTCTGGGAGTTTAATAGGATGCCGCAAGGAATCACGAATGCCCCCAGCACATTCCAAAGGTTGATGGAGAAGTGCATGGGTGACATTAACCTCTCAGAAGTCCTAGTTTTCTTGGACGATTTGATTGTCTTCTCAGATACTTTGGAAGAGCATGAAAGACGTCTTCTTCATGTCTTAGGACGTTTAAAAGATTATGGGTTAAAGCTTTCATTGGAGAAGTGCAAGTTTTTTCAGACATCAGTGAAGTATCTCGGTCATATCGTCTCGGAAAACGGTGTGGAGACGGATCCCCAGAAAATAGAAGCCATCAAAACCTGGCCAAGTCCGAAAAACTTGAAAGAGTTGCGCTCCTTCTTGGGGTTCTCCGGTTATTACCGGCGATTTATTAAAGACTATGCGAAGCTGGTGAAGCCATTGAACGAGCTGACGGTGGGGTATCCTCCTCTTCAGAAGAGTTGCAGGACGAAAAGTAAGGAAAAGACTTACCTCGATCCCAAAGTACCTTTTGGAAGACGATGGACTATTGACTGTCAGCAAGCATTCGAAACACTCATCTCAAAACTTACAGAAGCACCAGTGTTAGGATTCGCAGATCCTGGGTTACCGTATGTGCTACATACAGATGCGAGCACCACTGGACTAGGTGCAGCGCTTTATCAAGAGCAAGAGGGAGTGCTACGAGTAATTGCCTATGCCAGTCGAGGATTGTCAAGAAGTGAAGCCAGATATCCTGCTCACAAGCTGGAATTCCTAGCCTTGAAGTGGGCAGTTACTGAAAAGTTCTGCGATTACCTCTATGGAAGCAATTTCAAGGTGATTACAGACAGCAACCCCCTCACTTACGTCTTAACTTCAGCCAAGTTAGATGCAACGAGCTATAGGTGGCTGTCTGCCTTGTCCACCTTTT
>NW_015505818.1:643542-644120 GCF_001515645.1 Sinocyclocheilus grahami
TTTTCCTTTACTCTCCAGTATCGGCCTGGAAAGAACAATCTCGATGCGGATGCACTTTCGAGACGACCTCATGGTGATCTGGTGAATGATCCTACATCTCAAAAGGAACAAGATCGCATACGCCAGTTTACTTTGTACCATTCACCTGAAACGGCCAATGCCATCTCCGTTTCCAAGGCTGCAATTCAAGCAGTCTGTGAAAAACATTCCCTATGTCAAGAAGGTGGCAGTAACTGTATCACTCTTGTTGAATCACTTTCCATGAGTTCTGACGCAATTCCTGAAGGTTACGAACAAATGGAAGGATCGTCTGTTGTTCCCAGTATGTCAGAACGGGAATTGAAAGAAAAACAGAGAGATGATCCAGCCATGCAGGAAATAATTCTTCAATTAGAGTCAGGATGTACTATCTTACCTGTACTAAGACGTGAGCTTCCAGAACTTCCTTTCTTGTTGAGGGAATGGAAAAGACTCGAGTTAAAGGATGGTATTCTCTATCGCAAAAGAGGAGTTGGGAATTCTACAACTTACCAACTTGTCCTACCACCTGACTTAAGAGCCATGATCATGGAGAATCT
>NW_015505818.1:645040-646336 GCF_001515645.1 Sinocyclocheilus grahami
AGACTACAGGATTCACACCCTACGAGCTAATGTTCGGACGGCAACCAAGATTGCCAGTTGATTTGATTTTCAACACCACAGTGAGTCAAGACAATCCTAAATTCCACTCACAGTATGTACAATCCCTGAAAACTCATCTTCAAGAGAGTTACAAGTTAGCTCAGAAGAATGCAGCCAAATCTGCAGAGCGAAACAAAGTTCGTTTCGACCGGAAAGTAACCGAGTCATCTCTCGAAGAAGGTGACCGTGTCCTGGTCAGAAATGTGAGGATACGCGGCAAACACAAATTAGCTGACAGATGGGATCCCATGGTACACATTGTAGTGAGTCGTGCTGGTGAATTACCTGTCTATACAGTGAAACCTGAAAGACAAGAAGGTCCCTTACGAACTCTACACAGGGATTTGTTGTTACCTTGTGGATTCTTATCTCCGCTGATGGAAGATAAAACTGATGCAACAAAGCCTCAGAAAAAACGAGTGACCAGGCGAAACAGAGATGAGGAAACTGATGAATGTCAAGAGAACTATCAAAGTTCCGACGAAGATGACTACATACCCCAATTTTCTGGAGGTCCAGCCATTACTACACAAAGGTTCATCAAGGAGTACAATGTGGTCAGGAACCCTAAATATGTCTCTTCTACCTCTGATTCTGAAGTTCAAACGTCTGTCCCAAGTCATGGTTCAGAGACTGTGAATGCAAGAATTGTACCCAGGGGAAATGATTCATCCGACATAGAACACTTACCTGATATTCAGCACCTACCTGAAACCCAGTCTTCATCATGTGGAACAGGACCTGAACAGGAAAACCTGAAAGAAAGAAACCACTTACCTCAAGTAGAGCAGCAAACACTAGATGTACCTGATGGAACGGAGAAGGACAATGACACACAAGCTGTCCATGTTGAGGAAAGTGTACCTAATGTTCCATTGAGGAGAAGCAGAGTAGAATCAGCTGAATCTGCTGAACTTACTGAACCTGTGGAAGAAACGGATCAAAGTGCAAGTGAGGATGAAATTCAGTTAAGAAAGTCCAAAAGAGTGAAGCAGAAGTCAAAAAGACTGACTTACCCAGAAATGGGGAACCCAATGATATCCATTATCCAATCCCTGCTCCAAGGACTGAACACCGCTTTTGTCGAGTCACTTGCAGAACAACCCAGATCAATTAGACACTCCAAACCCTAAAACTAAACCTTACAGGTTAAAACCATGCAAAGAGACTTGCATAGATTTAAGAGGGGAGGGTGTAACACAGGTCAGAATTGAGCTGATCAGAAATAATAAATGT